>NW_027098825.1:0-216390 GCF_037042795.1 Molothrus aeneus
GTCTTCCTGGTTGCTCCCATTTACAAAAGGCAGGAGAGTGGTAAAGTACTGTTTTCTCTAAGTCTGAAGGCTGCCCACACTGTGCCTGTGTGCTGCAGCTTGCATCTTCGCCTTTGGGAAGCTGCCGCTCGCCGATTCTCCCGGAGGCGAAGAAGCGGCTTCTTCGCACACAGAGCATTGTGGCGAGCGCAGGGAGCTCCTGAGAGCGGTTTGTGGCCGGGACCGCACCTTCGGAGAGCTGCGTATCTGCGTCTTCTGCGTGTCTTGCCGCTCTACACTCAGCAAAAAGCTTTTCCACCATATCTTGCAAGGAGAAACTCTGCCAGGAAAGAAAACATCCAAAATCTTGTTCTAAAGCTTGCACGGGGGGTCTGCAAAGAGTTTGGCAAGAATGAAAGGTAGTTGTCCAAAACTCGTTCTTTTCCAATAGAATAACCATGGAAAAGGCAGGAGAGTGGTAAAGTACTGTTTTCTCTAAGTCTGAAGGCTGCCCACACTGTGCCTGTGTGCTGCAGCTTGCATCTTCGCCTTTGGGAAGCTGCCGCTCGCCGACGCAGGGAGCTCCTGAGAGCGGTTTGTGCCGAAAGAAGCCCGGGACCGGCACTTAGCTTCGGAGAGCTGCGTATCTGCGTCTTCTGCGTGTCTTGCCGCTCTACACTCAGCAAAAAGCTTTTCCACCATATCTTGCAAGGAGAAACTCTGCCAGGAAAGAAAACATCCAAAATCTTGTTCTAAAGCTTGCACGGTGGTCTGCAAAGAGTTTGGCAAGAATGAAAGGTAGTTGTCCAAAACTCGTTCTTTTCCAATAGAATAACCATGGAAAAGGCAGGAGAGTGGTAAAGTACTGTTTTCTCTAAGTCTGAAGGCTGCCCACACTGTGCCTGCGTGCTGCAGCTTGCATCTTCGCCTTTGGGAAGCTGCCGCTCGCCGATTCTCCCGGAGGCGAAGAAGCGGCTTCTTCGCACACAGAGCATTGTGGCGAGCGCAGGGAGCTCCTGAGAGCGGTTTGTGCCGAAAGAAGCCCGGGACTGGCACTTAGCTTCGGAGAGCTGCCTATCTGCGTCTTCTGCGTGTCTTGCCGCTCTACACTCAGCCAAAAGCTTTTCCACCATATCTTGCAAGGAGAAACTCTGCCAGGAAAGAAAACATCCAAAATCTTGTTCTAAAGCTTGCACGGGGGTCTGCAAAGAGTTTGGCAAGAATGAAAGGTAGTTGTCCAAAACTCGTTCTTTTCCAATAGAATAACCATGGAAAAGGCAGGAGAGTGGTAAAGTACTGTTTTCTCTAAGTCTGAAGGCTGCCCACACTGTGCCTGTGTGCTGCAGCTTGCATCTTCGCCTTTGGGAAGCTGCCGCTCGCCGATTCTCCCGCAGGCGAAGAAGCGGCTTCTTCGCACACAGAGCATTGTGGCGAGCGCAGGGAGCTCCTGAGAGCGGTTTGTGCCGAAAGAAGCCCGGGACCGGCACTTAGCTTCGGAGAGCTGCGTATCTGCGTCTTCTGCGTGTCTTGCCGCTCTACACTCAGCAAAAAGCTCTTCCACCATATCTTGCAAAGAGAAACTCTGCCAGGAAAGAAAACATCCAAAATCTTGTTCTAAAGCTTGCACGGGGGTCTGCAAAGAGTTTGGCAAGAATGAACGGTAGTTGTCCAAAACTCGTTCTTTTCCAATAGAATAACCATGGAAAAGGCAGGAGAGTGGTAAAGTACTGTTTTCTCTAAGTCTGAAGGCTGCCCACACTGTGCCTGTGTGCTGCAGCTTGCATCTTCGCCTTTGGGAAGCTGCCGCTCGCCGATTCTCCCGGAGGCGAAGAAGCGGCTTCTTCGCACACAGAGCATTGTGGCGAGCGCAGGGAGCTCCTGAGAGCGGTTTGTGCCGAAAGAAGCCTGGGACCGGCACTTAGCTTCGGAGAGCTGCGTATCTGCGTCTTCTGCGTGTCTTGCCGCTCTACACTCAGCCAAAAGCTTTTCCACCATATCTTGCAAGGAGAAACTCTGCCAGGAAAGAAAACATCCAAAATCTTGTTCTAAAGCTTGCACGGGGGTCTGCAAAGAGTTTGGCAAGAATGAAAGGTAGTTGTCCAAAACTCGTTCTTTTCCAATAGAATAACCATGGAAAAGGCAGGAGAGTGGTCAAGTACTGTTTTCTCTAAGTCTGAAGGCTGCCCACACTGTGCCTGTGTGCTGCAGCTTGCATCTTCGCCTTTGGGAAGCTGCCGCTCGCCGATTCTCCCGCAGGCGAAGAAGCGGCTTCTTCGCACACAGAGCATTGTGGCGAGCGCAGGGAGCTCCTGAGAGCGGTTTGTGCCGAAAGAAGCCCGGGACCGGCACTTAGCTTCGGAGAGCTGCGTATCTGCGTCTTCTGCGTGTCTTGCCGCTCTACACTCAGCAAAAAGCTTTTCCACCATATCTTGCAAGGAGAAACTCTGCCAGGAAAGAAAACATCCAAAATCTTGTTCTAAAGCTTGCACGGGGGTCTGCAAAGAGTTTGGCAAGAATGAAAGGTAGTTGTCCAAAACTCGTTCTTTTCCAATAGAATAACCATGGAAAAGGCAGGAGAGTGGTAAAGTACTGTTTTCTCTAAGCCTGAAGGCTGCCCACACTGAGCCTGTGTGCTGCAGCTTGCATCTTCGCCTTTGGGAAGCTGCCGCTCGCCGATTCTCCCGGAGGCGAAGAAGCGGCTTCTTCGCACACAGAGCATTGTGGCGAGCGCAGGGAGCTCCTGAGAGCGGTTTGTGCCGAAAGAAGCCCGGGACCGGCACTTAGCTTCGGAGAGCTGCGTATCTGCGTCTTCTGCGTGTCTTGCCGCTCTACACTCAGCAAAAAGCTTTTCCACCATATCTTGCAAGGAGAAACTCTGCCAGGAAAGAAAACATCCAAAATCTTGTTCTAAAGCTTGCACGGGGGTCTGCAAAGAGTTTGGCAAGAATGAAAGGTAGTTGTCCAAAACTCGTTCTTTTCCAATAGAATAACCATGGAAAAGGCAGGAGAGTGGTAAAGTACTGTTTTCTCTAAGTCTGAAGGTTGCCCACACTGTGCCTGTGTGCTGCAGCTTGCATCTTTGCCTTTGGGAAGCTGCCGCTCGCCGATTCTCCCGGAGGCGAAGAAGCGGCTTCTTCGCACACAGAGCATTGTGGCGAGCGCAGGGAGCTCCTGAGAGCGGTTTGTGCCGAAAGAAGCCTGGGACCGGCACTTAGCTTCGGAGAGCTGCGTATCTGCGTCTTCTGCGTGTCTTGCCGCTCTACACTCAGCAAAAGCTTTTCCACCATATCTTGCAAGGAGAAACTCTGCCAGGAAAGAAAACATGCAAAATCTTGTTCTAAAGCTTGCACGGGGGTCTGCAAAGAGTTTGGCAAGAATGAAAGGTAGTTGTCCAAAACTCGTTCTTTTCCAATAGAATAACCATGGAAAAGGCAGGAGAGTGGTAAAGTACTGTTTTCTCTAAGTCTGAAGGCTGCCCACACTGTGCCTGTGTGCTGCAGCTTGCATCTTCGCCTTTGGGAAGCTGCCGCTCGCCGATTCTCCCGCAGGCGAAGAAGCGGCTTCTTCGCACACAGAGCATTGTGGCGAGCGCAGGGAGCTCCTGAGAGCGGTTTGTGCCGAAAGAAGCCCGGGACCGGCACTTAGCTTCGGAGAGCTGCGTATCTGCGTCTTCTGCGTGTCTTGCCGCTCTACACTCAGCCAAAAGCTTTTCCACCATATCTTGCAAGGAGAAACTCTGCCAGGAAAGAAAACATCCAAAATCTTGTTCTAAAGCTTGCACGGGGGTCTGCAAAGAGTTTGGCAAGAATGAAAGGTAGTTGTCCAAAACTCGTTCTTTTCCAATAGAATAACCATGGAAAAGGCAGGAGAGTGGTAAAGTACTGTTTTCTCTAAGTCTGAAGGCTGCCCACACTGTGCCTGCGTGCTGCAGCTTGCATCTTCGCCTTTGGGAAGCTGCCGCTCGCCGCTTCTCCCGGAGGCGAAGAAGCGGCTTCTTTGCACACAGAGCATTGTGGCGAGCGCAGGGAGCTCCTGAGAGCGGTTTGTGCCGAAAGAAGCCCGGGACCGGCACTTAGCTTCGGAGAGCTGCGTATCTGCGTCTTCTGCGTGTCTTGCCGCTCTACACTCAGCAAAAAGCTTTTCCACCATATCTTGCAAGGAGAAACTCTGCCAGGAAAGAAAACATCCAAAATCTTGTTCTAAAGCTTGCACGGGGGTCTGCAAAGAGTTTGGCAAGAATGAAAGGTAGTTGTCCAAAACTCGTTCTTTTCCAATAGAATAACCATGGAAAAGGCAGGAGAGTGGTAAAGTACTGTTTTCTCTAAGTCTGAAGGCTGCCCACACTGTGCCTGCGTGCTGCAGCTTGCATCTTCGCCTTTGGGAAGCTGCCGCTCGCCGATTCTCCCGCAGGCGAAGAAGCGGCTTCTTCGCACACAGAGCATTGTGGCGAGCGCAGGGAGCTCCTGAGAGCGGTTTGTGCCGAAAGAAGCCCGGGACCGGCACTTAGCTTCGGAGAGCTGCGTATCTGCGTCTTCTGCGTGTCTTGCCGCTCTACACTCAGCCAAAAGCTTTTCCACCATATCTTGCAAGGAGAAACTCTGCCAGGAAAGAAAACATCCAAAATCTTGTTCTAAAGCTTGCACGGGGGTCTGCAAAGAGTTTGGCAAGAATGAAAGGTAGTTCTCCAAAACTCGTTCTTTTCCAATAGAATAACCATGGAAAAGGCAGGAGAGTGGTAAAGTACTGTTTTCTCTAAGTCTGAAGGCTGCCCACACTGTGCCTGCGTGCTGCAGCTTGCATCTTCGCCTTTGGGAAGCTGCCGCTCGCCGCTTCTCCCGCAGGCGAAGAAGCGGCTTCTTTGCACACAGAGCATTGTGGCGAGCGCAGGGAGCTCCTGAGAGCGGTTTGTGCCGAAAGAAGCCCGGGACCGGCACTTAGCTTCGGAGAGCTGCGTATCTGCGTCTTCTGCGTGTCTTGCCGCTCTACACTCAGCAAAAAGCTTTTCCACCATATCTTGCAAGGAGAAACTCTGCCAGGAAAGAAAACATCCAAAATCTTGTTCTAAAGCTTGCACGGGGGGTCTGCAAAGAGTTTGGCAAGAATGAAAGGTAGTTGTCCAAAACTCGTTCTTTTCCAATAGAATAACCATGGAAAAGGCAGGAGAGTGGTAAAGTACTGTTTTCTCTAAGTCTGAAGGCTGCCCACACTGTGCCTGTGTGCTGCAGCTTGCATCTTCGCCTTTGGGAAGCTGCCGCTCGCCGATTCTCCCGGAGGCGAAGAAGCGGCTTCTTCGCACACAGAGCATTGTGGCGAGCGCAGGGAGCTCCTGAGAGCGGTTTGTGCCGAAAGAAGCCCGGGACCGGCACTTAGCTTCGGAGAGCTGCGTATCTGCGTCTTCTGCGTGTCTTGCCGCTCTACACTCAGCAAAAAGCTTTTCCACCATATCTTGCAAGCAGAAACTCTGCCAGGAAAGAAAACATCCAAAATCTTGTTCTAAAGCTTGCACGGGGGTCTGCAAAGAGTTTGGCAAGAATGAAAGGTAGTTGTCCAAAACTCGTTCTTTTCCAATAGAATAACCATGGAAAAGGCAGGAGAGTGGTAAAGTACTGTTTTCTCTAAGTCTGAAGGCTGCCCACACTGTGCCTGTGTGCTGCAGCTTGCATCTTCGCCTTTGGGAAGCTGCCGCTCGCCGATTCTCCCGGAGGCGAAGAAGCGGCTTCTTCGCACACAGAGCATTGTGGCGAGCGCAGGGAGCTCCTGAGAGCGGTTTGTGCCGAAAGAAGCCCGGGACCGGCACTTAGCTTCGGAGAGCTGCGTATCTGCGTCTTCTGCGTGTCTTGCCGCTCTACACTCAGCCAAAAGCTTTTCCACCATATCTTGCAAGGAGAAACTCTGCCAGGAAAGAAAACATCCAAAATCTTGTTCTAAAGCTTGCACGGGGGTCTGCAAAGAGTTTGGCAAGAATGAAAGGTAGTTGTCCAAAACTCGTTCTTTTCCAATAGAATAACCATGGAAAAGGCAGGAGAGTGGTAAAGTACTGTTTTCTCTAAGTCTGAAGGCTGCCCACACTGTGCCTGCGTGCTGCAGCTTGCATCTTCGCCTTTGGGAAGCTGCCGCTCGCCGATTCTCCCGGAGGCGAAGAAGCGGCTTCTTCGCACACAGAGCATTGTGGCGAGCGCAGGGAGCTCCTGAGAGCGGTTTGTGCCGAAAGAAGCCCGGGACCGGCACTTAGCTTCGGAGAGCTGCGTATCTGCGTCTTCTGCGTGTCTTGCCGCTCTACACTCAGCCAAAAGCTTTTCCACCATATCTTGCAAGGAGAAACTCTGCCAGGAAAGAAAACATCCAAAATCTTGTTCTAAAGCTTGCACGGGGGTCTGCAAAGAGTTTGGCAAGAATGAAAGGTAGTTGTCCAAAACTCGTTCTTTTCCAATAGAATAACCATGGAAAAGGCAGGAGAGTGGTAAAGTACTGTTTTCTCTAAGTCTGAAGGCTGCCCACACTGTGCCTGCGTGCTGCAGCTTGCATCTTCGCCTTTGGGAAGCTGCCGCTCGCCGATTCTCCCGCAGGCGAAGAAGCGGCTTCTTCGCACACAGAGCATTGTGGCGAGCGCAGGGAGCTCCTGAGAGCGGTTTGTGCCGAAAGAAGCCCGGGACCGGCACTTAGCTTCGGAGAGCTGCGTATCTGCGTCTTCTGCGTGTCTTGCCGCTCTACACTCAGCAAAAAGCTTTTCCACCATATCTTGCAAGGAGAAACTCTGCCAGGAAAGAAAACATCCAAAATCTTGTTCTAAAGCTTGCACGGGGATCTGCAAAGAGTTTGGCAAGAATGAAAGGTAGTTGTCCAAAACTCGTTCTTTTCCAATAGAATAACCATGGAAAAGGCAGGAGAGTGGTAAAGTACTGTTTTCTCTAAGCCTGAAGGCTGCCCACACTGTGCCTGCATGGGGCGGCTTGCATCTTCGCCTTTGGGAAGCTGCCGCTCACCGATTCTCCCGGAGGCGAAGAAGCGGCTTCTTCGCACACAGAGCATTGTGGCGAGCGCAGGGAGCTCCTGAGAGCGGTTTGTGCCGAAAGAAGCCCGGGACCGGCACTTAGCTTCGGAGAGCTGCGTATCTGCGTCTTCTGCGTGTCTTGCCGCTCTACACTCAGCCAAAAGCTTTTCCACCATATCTTGCAAGGAGAAACTCTGCCAGGAAAGAAAACATCCAAAATCTTGTTCTAAAGCTTGCACGGGGGTCTGCAAAGAGTTTGGCAAGAATGAAAGGTAGTTGTCCAAAACTCGTTCTTTTCCAATAGAATAACCATGGAAAAGGCAGGAGAGTGGTAAAGTACTGTTTTCTCTAAGTCTGAAGGCTGCCCACACTGTGCCTGCGTGCTGCAGCTTGCATCTTCGCCTTTGGGAAGCTGCCGCTCGCCGATTCTCCCGGAGGCGAAGAAGCGGCTTCTTCGCACACAGAGCATTGTGGCGAGCGCAGGGAGCTCCTGAGAGCGGTTTGTGCCGAAAGAAGCCCGGGACCGGCACTTAGCTTCGGAGAGCTGCGTATCTGCGTCTTCTGCGTGTCTTGCCGCTCTACACTCAGCAAAAAGCTGTTCCACCATATCTTGCAAGGAGAAACTCTGCCAGGAAAGAAAACATGCAAAATCTTGTTCTAAAGCTTGCACGGGGGTCTGCAAAGAGTTTGGCAAGAATGAAAGGTAGTTGTCCAAAACTCGTTCTTTTCCAATAGAATAACCATGGAAAAGGCAGGAGAGTGGTAAAGTACTGTTTTCTCTAAGTCTGAAGGCTGCCCACACTGTGCCTGCGTGCTGCAGCTTGCATCTTCGCCTTTGGGAAGCTGCCGCTCGCCGATTCTCCCGCAGGCGAAGAAGCGGCTTCTTCGCACACAGAGCATTGTGGCGAGCGCAGGGAGCTCCTGAGAGCGGTTTGTGCCGAAAGAAGCCCGGGACCGGCACTTAGCTTCGGAGAGCTGCGTATCTGCGTCTTCTGCGTGTCTTGCCGCTCTACACTCAGCCAAAAAGCTTTTCCACCATATCTTGCAAGGAGAAACTCTGCCAGGAAAGAAAACATCCAAAATCTTGTTCTAAAGCTTGCACGGGGGTCTGCAAAGAGTTTGGCAAGAATGAAAGGTAGTTGTCCAAAACTCGTTCTTTTCCAATAGAATAACCATGGAAAAGGCAGGAGAGTGGTAAAGTACTGTTTTCTCTAAGTCTGAAGGCTGCCCACACTGTGCCTGCATGGGGCGGCTTGCATCTTCGCCTTTGGGAAGCTGCCGCTCACCGATTCTCCCGGAGGCGAAGAAGCGGCTTCTTCGCACACAGAGCATTGTGGCGAGCGCAGGGAGCTCCTGAGAGCGGTTTGTGCCGAAAGAAGCCCGGGACCGGCACTTAGCTTCGGAGAGCTGCGTATCTGCGTCTTCTGCGTGTCTTGCCGCTCTACACTCAGCCAAAAGCTTTTCCACCATATCTTGCAAGGAGAAACTCTGCCAGGAAAGAAAACATCCAAAATCTTGTTCTAAAGCTTGCACGGGGGTCTGCAAGAGTTTGGCAAGAATGAAAGGTAGTTGTCCAAAACTCGTTCTTTTCCAATAGAATAACCATGGAAAAGGCAGGAGAGTGGTAAAGTACTGTTTTCTCTAAGTCTGAAGGCTGCCCACACTGTGCCTGCGTGCTGCAGCTTGCATCTTCGCCTTTGGGAAGCTGCCGCTCGCCGATTCTCCCGGAGGCGAAGAAGCGGCTTCTTCGCACACAGAGCATTGTGGCGAGCGCAGGGAGCTCCTGAGAGCGGTTTGTGCCGAAAGAAGCCCGGGACCGGCACTTAGCTTCGGAGAGCTGCGTATCTGCGTCTTCTGCGTGTCTTGCCGCTCTACACTCAGCCAAAAGCTTTTCCACCATATCTTGCAAGGAGAAACTCTGCCAGGAAAGAAAACATCCAAAATCTTGTTCTAAAGCTTGCACGGGGGTCTGCAAAGAGTTTGGCAAGAATGAAAGGTAGTTCTCCAAAACTCGTTCTTTTCCAATAGAATAACCATGGAAAAGGCAGGAGAGTGGTAAAGTACTGTTTTCTCTAAGTCTGAAGGCTGCCCACACTGTGCCTGCGTGCTGCAGCTTGCATCTTCGCCTTTGGGAAGCTGCCGCTCGCCGATTCTCCCGCAGGCGAAGAAGCGGCTTCTTCGCACACAGAGCATTGTGGCGAGCGCAGGGAGCTCCTGAGAGCTGTTTGTGCCGAAAGAAGCCCGGGACCGGCACTTAGCTTCGGAGAGCTGCGTATCTGCGTCTTCTGCGTGTCTTGCCGCTCTACACTCAGCAAAAAGCTTTTCCACCATATCTTGCAAGGAGAAACTCTGCCAGGAAAGAAAACATCCAAAATCTTGTTCTAAAGCTTGCACGGGGTTCTGCAAAGAGTTTGGCAAGAATGAAAGGTAGTTGTCCAAAACTCGTTCTTTTCCAATAGAATAACCATGGAAAAGGCAGGAGAGTGGTAAAGTACTGTTTTCTCTAAGTCTGAAGGCTGCCCACACTGTGCCTGTGTGCTGCAGCTTGCATCTTCGCCTTTGGGAAGCTGCCGCTCGCCGATTCTCCCGGAGGCGAAGAAGCGGCTTCTTCGCACACAGAGCATTGTGGCGAGCGCAGGGAGCTCCTGAGAGCGGTTTGTGCCGAAAGAAGCCCGGGACCGGCACTTAGCTTCGGAGAGCTGCGTATCTGCGTCTTCTGCGTGTCTTGCCGCTCTACACTCAGCCAAAAGCTTTTCCACCATATCTTGCAAGGAGAAACTCTGCCAGGAAAGAAAACATGCAAAATCTTGTTCTAAAGCTTGCACGGGGGTCTGCAAAGAGTTTGGCAAGAATGAAAGGTAGTTGTCCAAAACTCGTTCTTTTCCAATAGAATAACCATGGAAAAGGCAGGAGAGTGGTAAAGTACTGTTTTCTCTAAGTCTGAAGGCTGCCCACACTGTGCCTGCGTGCTGCAGCTTGCATCTTCGCCTTTGGGAAGCTGCCGCTCGCCGATTCTCCCGGAGGCGAAGAAGCGGCTTCTTCGCACACAGAGCATTGTGGCGAGCGCAGGGAGCTCCTGAGAGCGGTTTGTGCCGAAAGAAGCCCGGGACCGGCACTTAGCTTCGGAGAGCTGCGTATCTGCGTCTTCTGCGTGTCTTGCCGCTCTACACTCAGCCAAAAGCTTTTCCACCATATCTTGCAAGGAGAAACTCTGCCAGGAAAGAAAACATCCAAAATCTTGTTCTAAAGCTTGCACGGGGGTCTGCAAAGAGTTTGGCAAGAATGAAAGGTAGTTGTCCAAAACTCGTTCTTTTCCAATAGAATAACCATGGAAAAGGCAGGAGAGTGGTAAAGTACTGTTTTCTCTAAGTCTGAAGGCTGCCCACACTGTGCCTGCGTGCTGCAGCTTGCATCTTCGCCTTTGGGAAGCTGCCGCTCGCCGATTCTCCCGGAGGCGAAGAAGCGGCTTCTTCACACACAGAGCATTGTGGCGAGCGCAGGGAGCTCCTGAGAGCGGTTTGTGCCGAAAGAAGCCCGGGACCGGCACTTAGCTTCGGAGAGCTGCGTATCTGCGTCTTCTGCGTGTCTTGCCGCTCTACACTCAGCAAAAAGCTTTTCCACCATATCTTGCAAGGAGAAACTCTGCCAGGAAAGAAAACATCCAAAATCTTGTTCTAAAGCTTGCACGGGGGTCTGCAAAGAGTTTGGCAAGAATGAAAGGTAGTTCTCCAAAACTCGTTCTTTTCCAATAGAATAACCATGGAAAAGGCAGGAGAGTGGTAAAGTACTGTTTTCTCTAAGTCTGAAGGCTGCCCACACTGTGCCTGTGTGCTGCAGCTTGCATCTTCGCCTTTGGGAAGCTGCCGCTCGCCGATTCTCCCGGAGGCGAAGAAGCGGCTTCTTCGCACACAGAGCATTGTGGCGAGCGCAGGGAGCTCCTGAGAGCGGTTTGTGCCGAAAGAAGCCCGGGACCGGCACTTAGCTTCGGAGAGCTGCGTATCTGCGTCTTCTGCGTGTCTTGCCGCTCTACACTCAGCCAAAAGCTTTTCCACCATATCTTGCAAGGAGAAACTCTGCCAGGAAAGAAAACATCCAAAATCTTGTTCTAAAGCTTGCACGGGGGTCTGCAAAGAGTTTGGCAAGAATGAAAGGTAGTTGTCCAAAACTCGTTCTTTTCCAATAGAATAACCATGGAAAAGGCAGGAGAGTGGTAAAGTACTGTTTTCTCTAAGTCTGAAGGCTGCCCACACTGTGCCTGTGTGCTGCAGCTTGCATCTTCGCCTTTGGGAAGCTGCCGCTCGCCGATTCTCCCGGAGGCGAAGAAGCGGCTTCTTCGCACACAGAGCATTGTGGCGAGCGCAGGGAGCTCCTGAGAGCGGTTTGTGCCGAAAGAAGCCCGGGACCGGCACTTAGCTTCGGAGAGCTGCGTATCTGCGTCTTCTGCGTGTCTTGCCGCTCTACACTCAGCCAAAAGCTTTTCCACCATATCTTGCAAGGAGAAACTCTGCCAGGAAAGAAAACATCCAAAATCTTGTTCTAAAGCTTGCACGGGGGTCTGCAAAGAGTTTGGCAAGAATGAAAGGTAGTTGTCCAAAACTCGTTCTTTTCCAATAGAATAACCATGGAAAAGGCAGGAGAGTGGTAAAGTACTGTTTTCTCTAAGTCTGAAGGCTGCCCACACTGTGCCTGCGTGCTGCAGCTTGCATCTTCGCCTTTGGGAAGCTGCCGCTCGCCGATTCTCCCGGAGGCGAAGAAGCGGCTTCTTCGCACACAGAGCATTGTGGCGAGCGCAGGGAGCTCCTGAGAGCGGTTTGTGCCGAAAGAAGCCCGGGACCGGCACTTAGCTTCGGAGAGCTGCGTATCTGCGTCTTCTGCGTGTCTTGCTGCTCTACACTCAGCAAAAGCTTTTCCACCATATCTTGCAAGGAGAAACTCTGCCAGGAAAGAAAACATCCAAAATCTTGTTCTAAAGCTTGCACGGGGGTCTGCAAAGAGTTTGGCAAGAATGAAAGGTAGTTGTCCAAAACTCGTTCTTTTCCAATAGAATAACCATGGAAAAGGCAGGAGAGTGGTAAAGTACTGTTTTCTCTAAGTCTGAAGGCTGCCCACGCTGTGCCTGTGTGCTGCAGCTTGCATCTTCGCCTTTGGGAAGCTGCCGCTCGCCGATTCTCCCGGAGGCGAAGAAGCGTCTTCTTCGCACACAGAGCATTGTGGCGAGCGCAGGGAGCTCCTGAGAGCGGTTTGTGCCGAAAGAAGCCCGGGACCGGCACTTAGCTTCGGAGAGCTGCGTATCTGCGTCTTCTGCGTGTCTTGCCGCTCTACACTCAGCCAAAAGCTTTTCCACCATATCTTGCAAGGAGAAACTCTGCCAGGAAAGAAAACATCCAAAATCTTGTTCTAAAGCTTGCACGGGGGTCTGCAAAGAGTTTGGCAAGAATGAAAGGTAGTTGTCCAAAACTCGTTCTTTTCCAATAGAATAACCATGGAAAAGGCAGGAGAGTGGTAAAGTACTGTTTTCTCTAAGTCTGAAGGCTGCCCACACTGTGCCTGCGTGCTGCAGCTTGCATCTTCGCCTTTGGGAAGCTGCCGCTCGCCGATTCTCCCGCAGGCGAAGAAGCGGCTTCTTCGCACACAGAGCATTGTGGCGAGCGCAGGGAGCTCCTGAGAGCTGTTTGTGCCAAAAGAAGCCCGGGACCGGCACTTAGCTTCGGAGAGCTGCGTATCTGCGTCTTCTGCGTGTCTTGCCGCTCTACACTCAGCCAAAAGCTTTTCCACCATATCTTGCAAGGAGAAACTCTGCCAGGAAAGAAAACATCCAAAATCTTGTTCTAAAGCTTGCACGGGGGTCTGCAAAGAGTTTGGCAAGAATGAAAGGTAGTTGTCCAAAACTCGTTCTTTTCCAATAGAATAACCATGGAAAAGGCAGGAGAGTGGTAAAGTACTGTTTTCTCTAAGTCTGAAGGCTGCCCACACTGTGCCTGTGTGCTGCAGCTTGCATCTTCGCCTTTGGGAAGCTGCCGCTCGCCGATTCTCCCGGAGGCGAAGAAGCGGCTTCTTCGCACACAGAGCATTGTGGCGAGCGCAGGGAGCTCCTGAGAGCGGTTTGTGCCGAAAGAAGCCCGGGACCGGCACTTAGCTTCGGAGAGCTGCGTATCTGCGTCTTCTGCGTGTCTTGCCGCTCTACACTCAGCCAAAAGCTTTTCCACCATATCTTGCAAGGAGAAACTCTGCCAGGAAAGAAAACATCCAAAATCTTGTTCTAAAGCTTGCACGGGGGTCTGCAAAGAGTTTGGCAAGAATGAAAGGTAGTTGTCCAAAACTCGTTCTTTTCCAATAGAATAACCATGGAAAAGGCAGGAGAGTGGTAAAGTACTGTTTTCTCTAAGTCTGAAGGCTGCCCACACTGTGCCTGCGTGCTGCAGCTTGCATCTTCGCCTTTGGGAAGCTGCCGCTCGCCGATTCTCCCGGAGGCGAAGAAGCGGCTTCTTCGCGCACAGAGCATTGTGGCGAGCGCAGGGAGCTCCTGAGAGCGGTTTGTGCCGAAAGAAGCCCGGGACCGGCACTTAGCTTCGGAGAGCTGCGTATCTGCGTCTTCTGCGTGTCTTGCCGCTCTACACTCAGCCAAAAGCTTTTCCACCATATCTTGCAAGGAGAAACTCTGCCAGGAAAGAAAACATCCAAAATCTTGTTCTAAAGCTTGCACGGGGGTCTGCAAAGAGTTTGGCAAGAATGAAAGGTAGTTGTCCAAAACTCGTTCTTTTCCAATAGAATAACCATGGAAAAGGCAGGAGAGTGGTAAAGTACTGTTTTCTCTAAGTCTGAAGGCTGCCCACACTGTGCCTGTGTGCTGCAGCTTGCATCTTCGCCTTTGGGAAGCTGCCGCTTGCCGATTCTCCCGGAGGCGAAGAAGCGGCTTCTTCGCACACAGAGCATTGTGGCGAGCGCAGGGAGCTCCTGAGAGCGGTTTGTGCCGAAAGAAGCCCGGGACCGGCACTTAGCTTCGGAGAGCTGCGTATCTGCGTCTTCTGCGTGTCTTGCCGCTCTACACTCAGCCAAAAGCTTTTCCACCATATCTTGCAAGGAGAAACTCTGCCAGGAAAGAAAACATCCAAAATCTTGTTCTAAAGCTTGCACGGGGGTCTGCAAAGAGTTTGGCAAGAATGAAAGGTAGTTGTCCAAAACTCGTTCTTTTCCAATAGAATAACCACGGAAAAGGCAGGAGAGTGGTAAAGTACTGTTTTCTCTAAGTCTGAAGGCTGCCCACACTGTGCCTGTGTGCTGCAGCTTGCATCTTCGCCTTTGGGAAGCTGCCGCTCGCCGATTCTCCCGCAGGCGAAGAAGCGGCTTCTTCGCACACAGAGCATTGTGGCGAGCGCAGGGAGCTCCTGAGAGCGGTTTGTGCCGAAAGAAGCCCGGGACCGGCACTTAGCTTCGGAGAGCTGCGTATCTGCGTCTTCTGCGTGTCTTGCCGCTCTACACTCAGCCAAAAGCTTTTCCACCATATCTTGCAAGGAGAAACTCTGCCAGGAAAGAAAACATCCAAAATCTTGTTCTAAAGCTTGCACGGGGGTCTGCAAAGAGTTTGGCAAGAATGAAAGGTAGTTGTCCAAAACTCGTTCTTTTCCAATAGAATAACCATGGAAAAGGCAGGAGAGTGGTAAAGTACTGTTTTCTCTAAGTCTGAAGGCTGCCCACACTGTGCCTGCGTGCTGCAGCTTGCATCTTCGCCTTTGGGAAGCTGCCGCTCGCCGATTCTCCCGGAGGCGAAGAAGCGGCTTCTTCGCACACAGAGCATTGTGGCGAGCGCAGGGAGCTCCTGAGAGCGGTTTGTGCCGAAAGAAGCCCGGGACCGGCACTTAGCTTCGGAGAGCTGCGTATCTGCGTCTTCTGCGTGTCTTGCCGCTCTACACTCAGCCAAAAGCTTTTCCACCATATCTTGCAAGGAGAAACTCTGCCAGGAAAGAAAACATGCAAAATCTTGTTCTAAAGCTTGCACGGGGGTCTGCAAAGAGTTTGGCAAGAATGAAAGGTAGTTGTCCAAAACTCGTTCTTTTCCAATAGAATAACCATGGAAAAGGCAGGAGAGTGGTAAAGTACTGTTTTCTCTAAGTCTGAAGGCTGCCCACACTGTGCCTGTGTGCTGCAGCTTGCATCTTCGCCTTTGGGAAGCTGCCGCTCGCCGATTCTCCCGGAGGCGAAGAAGCGGCTTCTTCGCACACAGAGCATTGTGGCGAGCGCAGGGAGCTCCTGAGAGCGGTTTGTGCCGAAAGAAGCCCGGGACCGGCACTTAGCTTCGGAGAGCTGCGTATCTGCGTCTTCTGCGTGTCTTGCCGCTCTACACTCAGCAAAAAGCTTTTCCACCATATCTTGCAAGGAGAAACTCTGCCAGGAAAGAAAACATCCAAAATCTTGTTCTAAAGCTTGCACGCAGGTCTGCAAAGAGTTTGGCAAGAATGAAAGGTAGTTGTCCAAAACTCGTTCTTTTCCAATAGAATAACCATGGAAAAGGCAGGAGAGTGGTAAAGTACTGTTTTCTCTAAGTCTGAAGGCTGCCCACACTGTGCCTGTGTGCTGCAGCTTGCATCTTCGCCTTTGGGAAGCTGCCGCTCGCCGATTCTCCCGGAGGCGAAGAAGCGGCTTCTTCGCACACAGAGCATTGTGGCGAGCGCAGGGAGCTCCTGAGAGCGGTTTGTGCCGAAAGAAGCCCGGGACCGGCACTTAGCTTCGGAGAGCTGCGTATCTGCGTCTTCTGCGTGTCTTGCCGCTCTACACTCAGCCAAAAGCTTTTCCACCATATCTTGCAAGGAGAAACTCTGCCAGGAAAGAAAACATCCAAAATCTTGTTCTAAAGCTTGCACGGGGGTCTGCAAAGAGTTTGGCAAGAATGAAAGGTAGTTGTCCAAAACTCGTTCTTTTCCAATAGAATAACCATGGAAAAGGCAGGAGAGTGGTAAAGTACTGTTTTCTCTAAGTCTGAATGCTGCCCACACTGTGCCTGCGTGCTGCAGCTTGCATCTTCGCCTTTGGGAAGCTGCCGCTCGCCGATTCTCCCGGAGGCGAAGAAGCGGCTTCTTCGCACACAGAGCATTGTGGCGAGCGCAGGGAGCTCCTGAGAGCGGTTTGTGCCGAAAGAAGCCCGGGACCGGCACTTAGCTTCGGAGAGCTGCGTATCTGCGTCTTCTGCGTGTCTTGCCGCTCTACACTCAGCCAAAAGCTTTTCCACCATATCTTGCAAGGAGAAACTCTGCCAGGAAAGAAAACATCCAAAATCTTGTTCTAAAGCTTGCACGGGGGTCTGCAAAGAGTTTGGCAAGAATGAAAGGTAGTTGTCCAAAACTCGTTCTTTTCCAATAGAATAGCCATGGAAAAGGCAGGAGAGTGGTAAAGTACTGTTTTCTCTAAGTCTGAAGGCTGCCCACGCTGTGCCTGTGTGCTGCAGCTTGCATCTTCGCCTTTGGGAAGCTGCCGCTCGCCGATTCTCCCGGAGGCGAAGAAGCGGCTTCTTCACACACAGAGCATTGTGGCGAGCGCAGGGAGCTCCTGAGAGCGGTTTGTGCCGAAAGAAGCCTGGGACCGGCACTTAGCTTCGGAGAGCTGCGTATCTGCGTCTTCTGCGTGTCTTGCCGCTCTACACTCAGCAAAAAGCTTTTCCACCATATCTTGCAAGGAGAAACTCTGCCAGGAAAGAAAACATCCAAAATCTTGTTCTAAAGCTTGCACGGGGGTCTGCAAAGAGTTTGGCAAGAATGAAAGGTAGTTGTCCAAAACTCGTTCTTTTCCAATAGAATAACCATGGAAAAGGCAGGAGAGTGGTAAAGTACTGTTTTCTCTAAGTCTGAAGGCTGCCCATGCTGTGCCTGTGTGCTGCAGCTTGCATCTTCGCCTTTGGGAAGCTGCCGCTCGCCGATTCTCCCGGAGGCGAAGAAGCGGCTTCTTCGCACACAGAGCATTGTGGCGAGCGCAGGGAGCTCCTGAGAGCGGTTTGTGCCGAAAGAAGCCCGGGACCGGCACTTAGCTTCGGAGAGCTGCGTATCTGCGTCTTCTGCGTGTCTTGCCGCTCTACACTCAGCCAAAAGCTTTTCCACCATATCTTGCAAGGAGAAACTCGGCCAGGAAAGAAAACATCCAAAATCTTGTTCTAAAGCTTGCACGGGGGTCTGCAAAGAGTTTGGCAAGAATGAAAGGTAGTTGTCCAAAACTCGTTCTTTTCCAATAGAATAACCATGGAAAAGGCAGGAGAGTGGTAAAGTACTGTTTTCTCTAAGTCTGAAGGCTGCCCACACTGTGCCTGTGTGCTGCAGCTTGCATCTTCGCCTTTGGGAAGCTGCCGCTCGCCGATTCTCCCGGAGGCGAAGAAGCGGCTTCTTCGCACACAGAGCATTGTGGCGAGCGCAGGGAGCTCCTGAGAGCGGTTTGTGCCGAAAGAAGCCGTGGACCGGCACTTAGCTTCGGAGAGCTGCGTATCTGCGTCTTCTGCGTGTCTTGCCGCTCTACACTCAGCAAAAAGCTTTTCCACCATATCTTGCAAGGAGAAACTCTGCCAGGAAAGAAAACATCCAAAATCTTGTTCTAAAGCTTGCACGGGGGTCTGCAAAGAGTTTGGCAAGAATGAAAGGTAGTTGTCCAAAACTCGTTCTTTTCCAATAGAATAACCATGGAAAAGGCAGGAGAGTGGTAAAGTACTGTTTTCTCTAAGTCTGAAGGCTGCCCACACTGTGCCTGTGTGCCGCAGATTGCATCTTCGCCTTTGGGAAGCTGCCGCTCGCCGATTCTCCCGGAGGCGAAGAAGCGGCTTCTTCGCACACAGAGCATTGTGGCGAGCGCAGGGAGCTCCTGAGAGCGGTTTGTGCCGAAAGAAGCCCGGGACCGGCACTTAGCTTCGGAGAGCTGCGTATCTGCGTCTTCTGCGTGTCTTGCCGCTCTACACTCAGCCAAAAGCTTTTCCACCATATCTTGCAAGGAGAAACTCTGCCAGGAAAGAAAACATGCAAAATCTTGTTCTAAAGCTTGCACGGGGGTCTGCAAAGAGTTTGGCAAGAATGAAAGGTAGTTGTCCAAAACTCGTTCTTTTCCAATAGAATAACCATGGAAAAGGCAGGAGAGTGGTAAAGTACTGTTTTCTCTAAGTCTGAAGGCTGCCCACACTGTGCCTGTGTGCTGCAGCTTGCATCTTCGCCTTTGGGAAGCTGCCGCTCGCCGATTCTCCCGGAGGCGAAGAAGCGGCTTCTTCGCACACAGAGCATTGTGGCGAGCGCAGGGAGCTCCTGAGAGCGGTTTGTGCCGAAAGAAGCCCGGGACCGGCACTTAGCTTCGGAGAGCTGCGTATCTGCGTCTTCTGCGTGTCTTGCCGCTCTACACTCAGCCAAAAGCTTTTCCACCATATCTTGCAAGGAGAAACTCTGCCAGGAAAGAAAACATCCAAAATCTTGTTCTAAAGCTTGCACGGGGGTCTGCAAAGAGTTTGGCAAGAATGAAAGGTAGTTGTCCAAAACTCGTTCTTTTCCAATAGAATAACCATGGAAAAGGCAGGAGAGTGGTAAAGTACTGTTTTCTCTAAGTCTGAAGGCTGCCCACACTGTGCCTGTGTGCTGCAGCTTGCATCTTCGCCTTTGGGAAGCTGCCGCTCGCCGATTCTCCCGGAGGCGAAGAAGCGGCTTCTTCGCACACAGAGCATTGTGGCGAGCGCAGGGAGCTCCTGAGAGCGGTTTGTGCCGAAAGAAGCCCGGGACCGGCACTTAGCTTCGGAGAGCTGCGTATCTGCGTCTTCTGCGTGTCTTGCCGCTCTACACTCAGCCAAAAGCTTTTCCACCATATCTTGCAAGGAGAAACTCTGCCAGGAAAGAAAACATGCAAAATCTTGTTCTAAAGCTTGCACGGGGGTCTGCAAAGAGTTTGGCAAGAATGAAAGGTAGTTGTCCAAAACTCGTTCTTTTCCAATAGAATAACCATGGAAAAGGCAGGAGAGTGGTAAAGTACTGTTTTCTCTAAGTCTGAAGGCTGCCCACACTGTGCCTGCGTGCCGCAGCTTGCATCTTCGCCTTTGGGAAGCTGCCGCTCGCCGATTCTCCCGGAGGCGAAGAAGCGGCTTCTTCGCACACAGAGCATTGTGGCGAGCGCAGGGAGCTCCTGAGAGCGGTTTGTGCCGAAAGAAGCCCGGGACCGGCACTTAGCTTCGGAGAGCTGCGTATCTGCGTCTTCTGCGTGTCTTGCCGCTCTACACTCAGCAAAAAGCTTTTCCACCATATCTTGCAAGGAGAAACTCTGCCAGGAAAGAAAACATCCAAAATCTTGTTCTAAAGCTTGCACGGGGGTCTGCAAAGAGTTTGGCAAGAATGAAAGGTAGTTGTCCAAAACTCGTTCTTTTCCAATAGAATAACCATGGAAAAGGCAGGAGAGTGGTAAAGTACTGTTTTCTCTAAGTCTGAAGGCTGCCCACACTGTGCCTGCGTGCTGCAGCTTGCATCTTCGCCTTTGGGAAGCTGCCGCTCGCCGATTCTCCCGGAGGCGAAGAAGCGGCTTCTTCGCACACAGAGCATTGTGGCGAGCGCAGGGAGCTCCTGAGAGCGGTTTGTGCCGAAAGAAGCCCGGGACCGGCACTTAGCTTCGGAGAGCTGCGTATCTGCGTCTTCTGCGTGTCTTGCCGCTCTACACTCAGCCAAAAGCTTTTGCACCATATCTTGCAAGGAGAAACTCTGCCAGGAAAGAAAACATCCAAAATCTTGTTCTAAAGCTTGCACGGGGGTCTGCAAAGAGTTTGGCAAGAATGAAAGGTAGTTGTCCAAAACTCGTTCTTTTCCAATAGAATAACCATGGAAAAGGCAGGAGAGTGGTAAAGTACTGTTTTCTCTAAGTCTGAAGGCTGCCCACACTGTGCCTGTGTGCTGCAGCTTGCATCTTCGCCTTTGGGAAGCTGCCGCTCGCCGATTCTCCCGGAGGCGAAGAAGCGGCTTCTTCGCACACAGAGCATTGTGGCGAGCGCAGGGAGCTCCTGAGAGCGGTTTGTGCCGAAAGAAGCCCGGGACCGGCACTTAGCTTCGGAGAGCTGCGTATCTGCGTCTTCTGCGTGTCTTGCCGCTCTACACTCAGCCAAAAGCTTTTCCACCATATCTTGCAAGGAGAAACTCTGCCAGCAAAGAAAACATCCAAAATCTTGTTCTAAAGCTTGCACGGGGGTCTGCAAAGAGTTTGGCAAGAATGAAAGGTAGTTGTCCAAAACTCGTTCTTTTCCAATAGAATAACCATGGAAAAGGCAGGAGAGTGGTAAAGTACTGTTTTCTCTAAGTCTGAATGCTGCCCACACTGTGCCTGTGTGCTGCAGCTTGCATCTTCGCCTTTGGGAAGCTGCCGCTCGCCGATTCTCCCGGAGGCGAAGAAGCGGCTTCTTCGCACACAGAGCATTGTGGCGAGCGCAGGGAGCTCCTGAGAGCGGTTTGTGCCGAAAGAAGCCCGGGACCGGCACTTAGCTTCGGAGAGCTGCGTATCTGCGTCTTCTGCGTGTCTTGCCGCTCTACACTCAGCAAAAAGCTTTTCCACCATATCTTGCAAGGAGAAACTCTGCCAGGAAAGAAAACATCCAAAATCTTGTTCTAAAGCTTGCACGGGGGTCTGCAAAGAGTTTGGCAAGAATGAAAGGTAGTTGTCCAAAACTCGTTCTTTTCCAATAGAATAACCATGGAAAAGGCAGGAGAGTGGTAAAGTACTGTTTTCTCTAAGTCTGAATGCTGCCCACACTGTGCCTGTGTGCTGCAGCTTGCATCTTCGCCTTTGGGAAGCTGCCGCTCGCCGATTCTCCCGGAGGCGAAGAAGCGGCTTCTTCGCACACAGAGCATTGTGGCGAGCGCAGGGAGCTCCTGAGAGCGGTTTGTGCCGAAAGAAGCCCGGGACCGGCACTTAGCTTCGGAGAGCTGCGTATCTGCGTCTTCTGCGTGTCTTGCCGCTCTACACTCAGCCAAAAGCTTTTCCACCATATCTTGCAAGGAGAAACTCTGCCAGGAAAGAAAACATCCAAAATCTTGTTCTAAAGCTTGCACGGGGGTCTGCAAAGAGTTTGGCAAGAATGAAAGGTAGTTGTCCAAAACTCGTTCTTTTCCAATAGAATAACCATGGAAAAGGCAGGAGAGTGGTAAAGTACTGTTTTCTCTAAGTCTGAAGGCTGCCCACACTGTGCCTGTGTGCTGCAGCTTGCATCTTCGCCTTTGGGAAGCTGCCGCTCGCCGATTCTCCCGGAGGCGAAGAAGCGGCTTCTTCGCACACAGAGCATTGTGGCGAGTGCAGGGAGCTCCTGAGAGCGGTTTGTGCCGAAAGAAGCCCGGGACCGGCACTTAGGTTCGGAGAGCTGCGTATCTGCGTCTTCTGCGTGTCTTGCTGCTCTACACTCAGCAAAAAGCTTTTCCACCATATCTTGCAAGGAGAAACTCTGCCAGGAAAGAAAACATCCAAAATCTTGTTCTAAAGCTTGCACGGGGGTCTGCAAAGAGTTTGGCAAGAATGAAAGGTAGTTGTCCAAAACTCGTTCTTTTCCAATAGAATAACCATGGAAAAGGCAGGAGAGTGGTAAAGTACTGTTTTCTCTAAGTCTGAAGGCTGCCCACACTGTGCCTGTGTGCTGCAGCTTGCATCTTCGCCTTTGGGAAGCTGCCGCTCACCGATTCTCCCGGAGGCGAAGAAGCGGCTTCTTCGCACACAGAGCATTGTGGCGAGCGCAGGGTGCTCCTGAGAGCGGTTTGTGCCGAAAGAAGCCCGGGACCGGCACTTAGCTTCGGAGAGCTGCGTATCTGCGTCTTCTGCGTGTCTTGCCGCTCTACACTCAGCAAAAAGCTTTTCCACCATATCTTGCAAGGAGAAACTCTGCCAGGAAAGAAAACATCCAAAATCTTGTTCTAAAGCTTGCACGGGGGTCTGCAAAGAGTTTGGCAAGAATGAAAGGTAGTTGTCCAAAACTCGTTCTTTTCCAATAGAATAACCATGGAAAAGGCAGGAGAGTGGTAAAGTACTGTTTTCTCTAAGTCTGAAGGCTGCCCACACTGTGCCTGCGTGGTGCAGCTTGCATCTTCGCCTTTGGGAAGCTGCCGCTCGCCAATTCTCCCGGAGGCGAAGAAGCGGCTTCTTCGCACACAGAGCATTGTGGCGAGCGCAGGGAGCTCCTGAGAGCGGTTTGTGCCGAAAGAAGCCCGGGACCGGCACTTAGCTTCGGAGAGCTGCGTATCTGCGTCTTCTGCGTGTCTTGCCGCTCTACACTCAGCAAAAAGCTTTTCCACCATATCTTGCAAGGAGAAACTCTGCCAGGAAAGAAAACATCCAAAATCTTGTTCTAAAGCTTGCACGGGGGTCTGCAAAGAGTTTGGCAAGAATGAAAGGTAGTTGTCCAAAACTCGTTCTTTTCCAATAGAATAACCATGGAAAAGGCAGGAGAGTGGTAAAGTACTGTTTTCTCTAAGTCTGAATGCTGCCCACACTGTGCCTGCGTGCTGCAGCTTGCATCTTCGCCTTTGGGAAGCTGCCGCTCGCCGATTCTCCCGGAGGCGAAGAAGCGGCTTCTTCGCACACAGAGCATTGTGGCGAGCGCAGGGAGCTCCTGAGAGCGGTTTGTGCCGAAAGAAGCCCGGGACCGGCACTTAGCTTCGGAGAGCTGCGTATCTGCGTCTTCTGCGTGTCTTGCCGCTCTACACTCAGCCAAAAGCTTTTCCACCATATCTTGCAAGGAGAAGCTCTGCCAGGAAAGAAAACATCCAAAATCTTGTTCTAAAGCTTGCACGGGGGTCTGCAAAGAGTTTGGCAAGAATGAAAGGTAGTTGTCCAAAACTCGTTCTTTTCCAATAGAATAACCATGGAAAAGGCAGGAGAGTGGTAAAGTACTGGTTTCTCTAAGTCTGAAGGCTGCCCACACTGTGCCTGTGTGCTGCAGCTTGCATCTTCGCCTTTGGGAAGCTGCCGCTCGCCGATTCTCCCGGAGGCGAAGAAGCGGCTTCTTCGCACACAGAGCATTGTGGCGAGCGCAGGGAGCTCCTGAGAGCGGTTTGTGCCGAAAGAAGCCCGGGACCGGCACTTAGCTTCGGAGAGCTGCGTATCTGCGTCTTCTGCGTGTCTTGCCGCTCTACACTCAGCCAAAAGCTTTTCCACCATATCTTGCAAGGAGAAACTCTGCCAGGAAAGAAAACATCCAAAATCTTGTTCTAAAGCTTGCACGCAGGTCTGCAAAGAGTTTGGCAAGAATGAAAGGTAGTTGTCCAAAACTCGTTCTTTTCCAATAGAATAACCATGGAAAAGGCAGGAGAGTGGTAAAGTACTGTTTTCTCTAAGTCTGAAGGCTGCCCACACTGTGCCTGTGTGCTGCAGCTTGCATCTTCGCCTTTGGGAAGCTGCCGCTCGCCGATTCTCCCGGAGGCGAAGAAGCGGCTTCTTCGCACACAGAGCATTGTGGCGAGTGCAGGGAGCTCCTGAGAGCGGTTTGTGCCGAAAGAAGCCCGGGACCGGCACTTAGGTTCGGAGAGCTGCGTATCTGCGTCTTCTGCGTGTCTTGCCGCTCTACACTCAGCAAAAAGCTTTTCCACCATATCTTGCAAGGAGAAACTCTGCCAGGAAAGAAAACATCCAAAATCTTGTTCTAAAGCTTGCACGGGGGTCTGCAAAGAGTTTGGCAAGAATGAAAGGTAGTTGTCCAAAACTCGTTCTTTTCCAATAGAATAACCATGGAAAAGGCAGGAGAGTGGTAAAGTACTGTTTTCTCTAAGTCTGAAGGCTGCCCACACTGTGCCTGTGTGCTGCAGCTTGCATCTTCGCCTTTGGGAAGCTGCCGCTCGCCGATTCTCCCGGAGGCGAAGAAGCGGCTTCTTCGCACACAGAGCATTGTGGCGAGCGCAGGGAGCTCCTGAGAGCGGTTTGTGCCGAAAGAAGCCCGGGACCGGCACTTAGCTTCGGAGAGCTGCGTATCTGCGTCTTCTGCGTGTCTTGCCGCTCTACACTCAGCCAAAAGCTTTTCCACCATATCTTGCAAGGAGAAACTCTGCCAGGAAAGAA
Organism: Molothrus aeneus; assembly: GCF_037042795.1. Lineage (NCBI taxonomy): Eukaryota > Metazoa > Chordata > Aves > Passeriformes > Icteridae > Molothrus > Molothrus aeneus. The sequence continues at coordinate 23,987 of NW_027098825.1, forward strand.
AACATCCAAAATCTTGTTCTAAAGCTTGCACGGGGGTCTGCAAAGAGTTTGGTAAGAATGAAAGGTAGTTGTCCAAAACTCGTTCTTTTCCAATAGAATAACCATGGAAAAGGCAGGAGAGTGGTAAAGTACTGTTTTCTCTAAGTCTGAAGGCTGCCCACACTGTGCCTGTGTGCCGCAGCTTGCATCTTCGCCTTTGGGAAGCTGCCGCTCGCCGATTCTCCCGGAGGCGAAGAAGCGGCTTCTTCGCACACAGAGCATTGTGGCGAGCGCAGGGAGCTCCTGAGAGCGGTTTGTGCCGAAAGAAGCCCGGGACCGGCACTTAGCTTCGGAGAGCTGCGTATCTGCGTCTTCTGCGTGTCTTGCCGCTCTACACTCAGCCAAAAGCTTTTCCACCATATCTTGCAAGGAGAAACTCTGCCAGGAAAGAAAACATCCAAAATCTTATTCTAAAGCTTGCACGGGGGTCTGCAAAGAGTTTGGCAAGAATGAAAGGTAGTTGTCCAAAACTCGTTCTTTTCCAATAGAATAACCATGGAAAAGGCAGGAGAGTGGTAAAGTACTGTTTTCTCTAAGTCTGAATGCTGCCCACACTGTGCCTGTGTGCTGCAGCTTGCATCTTCGCCTTTGGGAAGCTGCCGCTCGCCGATTCTCCCGGAGGCGAAGAAGCGGCTTCTTCGCACACAGAGCATTGTGGCGAGCGCAGGGAGCTCCTGAGAGCGGTTTGTGCCGAAAGAAGCCCGGGACCGGCACTTAGCTTCGGAGAGCTGCGTATCTGCGTCTTCTGCGTGTCTTGCCGCTCTACACTCAGCCAAAAGCTTTTCCACCATATCTTGCAAGGAGAAACTCTGCCAGGAAAGAAAACATCCAAAATCTTGTTCTAAAGCTTGCACGGGGGTCTGCAAAGAGTTTGGCAAGAATGAAAGGTAGTTGTCCAAAACTCGTTCTTTTCCAATAGAATAACCATGGAAAAGGCAGGAGAGTGGTAAAGTACTGTTTTCTCTAAGTCTGAAGGCTGCCCACACTGTGCCTGTGTGCTGCAGCTTGCATCTTCGCCTTTGGGAAGTTGCCGCTCGCCGATTCTCCCGGAGGCGAAGAAGCGGCTTCTTCGCACACAGAGCATTGTGGCGAGCGCAGGGAGCTCCTGAGAGCGGTTTGTGCCGAAAGAAGCCCGGGACCGGCACTTAGCTTCGGAGAGCTGCGTATCTGCGTCTTCTGCGTGTCTTGCCGCTCTACACTCAGCAAAAAGCTTTTCCACCATATCTTGCAAGGAGAAACTCTGCCAGGAAAGAAAACATCCAAAATCTTGTTCTAAAGCTTGCACGCAGGTCTGCAAAGAGTTTGGCAAGAATGAAAGGTAGTTGTCCAAAACTCGTTCTTTTCCAATAGAATAACCATGGAAAAGGCAGGAGAGTGGTAAAGTACTGTTTTCTCTAAGTCTGAAGGCTGCCCACACTGTGCCTGTGTGCTGCAGCTTGCATCTTCGCCTTTGGGAAGCTGCCGCGCGCCGATTCTCCCGGAGGCGAAGAAGCGGCTTCTTCGCACACAGAGCATTGTGGCGAGTGCAGGGAGCTCCTGAGAGCGGTTTGTGCCGAAAGAAGCCCGGGACCGGCACTTAGCTTCGGAGAGCTGCGTATCTGCGTCTTCTGCGTGTCTTGCCGCTCTACACTCAGCCAAAAGCTTTTCCACCATATCTTGCAAGGAGAAACTCTGCCAGGAAAGAAAACATCCAAAATCTTGTTCTAAAGCTTGCACGGGGGTCTGCAAAGAGTTTGGCAAGAATGAAAGGTAGTTGTCCAAAACTCGTTCTTTTCCAATAGAATAACCATGGAAAAGGCAGGAGAGTGGTAAAGTACTGTTTTCTCTAAGTCTGAAGGCTGCCCACACTGTGCCTGTGTGCTGCAGCTTGCATCTTCGCCTTTGGGAAGCTGCCGCTCGCCGATTCTCCCAGAGGCGAAGAAGCGGCTTCTTCGCACACAGAGCATTGTGGCGAGCGCAGGGAGCTCCTGAGAGCGGTTTGTGCCGAAAGAAGCCCGGGACCGGCACTTAGCTTCGGAGAGCTGCGTATCTGCGTCTTCTGAGTGTCTTGCCGCTCTACACTCAGCAAAAAGCTTTTCCACCATATCTTGCAAGGAGAAACTCTGCCAGGAAAGAAAACATCCAAAATCTTGTTCTAAAGCTTGCACGGGGGTCTGCAAAGAGTTTGGTAAGAATGAAAGGTAGTTGTCCAAAACTCGTTCTTTTCCAATAGAATAACCATGGAAAAGGCAGGAGAGTGGTAAAGTACTGGTTTCTCTAAGTCTGAAGGCTGCCCACACTGTGCCTGTGTGCCGCAGCTTGCATCTTCGCCTTTGGGAAGCTGCCGCTCGCCGATTCTCCCGGAGGCGAAGAAGCGGCTTCTTCGCACACAGAGCATTGTGGCGAGCGCAGGGAGCTCCTGAGAGCGGTTTGTGCCGAAAGAAGCCCGGGACCGGCACTTAGCTTCGGAGAGCTGCGTATCTGCGTCTTCTGCGTGTCTTGCCGCTCTACACTCAGCCAAAAGCTTTTCCACCATATCTTGCAAGGAGAAACTCTGCCAGGAAAGAAAACATCCAAAATCTTGTTCTAAAGCTTGCACGGGGGTCTGCAAAGAGTTTGGCAAGAATGAAAGGTAGTTGTCCAAAACTCGTTCTTTTCCAATAGAATAACCATGGAAAAGGCAGGAGAGTGGTAAAGTACTGTTTTCTCTAAGTCTGAAGGCTGCCCACACTGTGCCTGCGTGCTGCAGCTTGCATCTTCGCCTTTGGGAAGCTGCCGCTCGCCGATTCTCCCGGAGGCGAAGAAGCGGCTTCTTCGCACACAGAGCATTGTGGCGAGCGCAGGGAGCTCCTGAGAGCGGTTTGTGCCGAAAGAAGCCCGGGACCGGCACTTAGCTTCGGAGAGCTGCGTATCTGCGTCTTCTGCGTGTCTTGCCGCTCTACACTCAGCCAAAAGCTTTTCCACCATATCTTGCAAGGAGAAACTCTGCCAGGAAAGAAAACATCCAAAATCTTGTTCTAAAGCTTGCACGGGGGTCTGCAAAGAGTTTGGCAAGAATGAAAGGTAGTTGTCCAAAACTCGTTCTTTTCCAATAGAATAACCATGGAAAAGGCAGGAGAGTGGTAAAGTACTGTTTTCTCTAAGTCTGAATGCTGCCCACACTGTGCCTGCGTGCTGCAGCTTGCATCTTCGCCTTTGGGAAGCTGCCGCTCGCCGATTCTCCCGGAGGCGAAGAAGCGGCTTCTTCGCACACAGAGCATTGTGGCGAGCGCAGGGAGCTCCTGAGAGCGGTTTGTGCCGAAAGAAGCCCGGGACCGGCACTTAGCTTCGGAGAGCTGCGTATCTGCGTCTTCTGCGTGTCTTGCCGCTCTACACTCAGCCAAAAGCTTTTCCACCATATCTTGCAAGGAGAAACTCTGCCAGGAAAGAAAACATCCAAAATCTTGTTCTAAAGCTTGCACGGGGGTCTGCAAAGAGTTTGGCAAGAATGAAAGGTAGTTGTCCAAAACTCGTTCTTTTCCAATAGAATAACCATGGAAAAGGCAGGAGAGTGGTAAAGTACTGTTTTCTCTAAGTCTGAAGGCTGCCCACACTGTGCCTGCGTGCTGCAGCTTGCATCTTCGCCTTTGGGAAGCTGCCGCTCGCCGATTCTCCCGGAGGCGAAGAAGCGTCTTCTTCGCACACAGAGCATTGTGGCGAGCGCAGGGAGCTCCTGAGAGCGGTTTGTGCCGAAAGAAGCCCGGGACCGGCACTTAGCTTCGGAGAGCTGCGTATCTGCGTCTTCTGCGTGTCTTGCCGCTCTACACTCAGCCAAAAGCTTTTCCACCATATCTTGCAAGGAGAAACTCGGCCAGGAAAGAAAACATCCAAAATCTTGTTCTAAAGCTTGCACGGGGGTCTGCAAAGAGTTTGGCAAGAATGAAAGGTAGTTGTCCAAAACTCGTTCTTTTCCAATAGAATAACCATGGATAAGGCAGGAGAGTGGTAAAGTACTGTTTTCTCTAAGTCTGAAGGCTGCCCACACTGTGCCTGTGTGCTGCAGCTTGCATCTTCGCCTTTGGGAAGCTGCCGCTCGCCGATTCTCCCGGAGGCGAAGAAGCGGCTTCTTCGCACACAGAGCATTGTGGCGAGCGCAGGGAGCTCCTGAGAGCGGTTTGTGCCGAAAGAAGCCCGGGACCGGCACTTAGCTTCGGAGAGCTGCGTATCTGCGTCTTCTGCGTGTCTTGCCGCTCTACACTCAGCAAAAAGCTTTTCCACCATATCTTGCAAGGAGAAACTCTGCCAGGAAAGAAAACATCCAAAATCTTGTTCTAAAGCTTGCACGGGGGTCTGCAAAGAGTTTGGCAAGAATGAAAGGTAGTTGTCCAAAACTCGTTCTTTTCCAATAGAATAACCATGGAAAAGGCAGGAGAGTGGTAAAGTACTGTTTTCTCTAAGTCTGAAGGCTGCCCACACTGTGCCTGTGTGCTGCAGCTTGCATCTTCGCCTTTGGGAAGCTGCCGCTCGCCGATTCTCCCGGAGGCGAAGAAGCGGCTTCTTCGCACACAGAGCATTGTGGCGAGCGCAGGGAGCTCCTGAGAGCGGTTTGTGCCGAAAGAAGCCCGGGACCGGCACTTAGGTTCGGAGAGCTGCGTATCTGCGTCTTCTGCGTGTCTTGCCGCTCTACACTCAGCCAAAAGCTTTTCCACCATATCTTGCAAGGAGAAACTCTGCCAGGAAAGAAAACATCCAAAATCTTGTTCTAAAGCTTGCACGGGGGTCTGCAAAGAGTTTGGCAAGAATGAAAGGTAGTTGTCCAAAACTCGTTCTTTTCCAATAGAATAACCATGGAAAAGGCAGGAGAGTGGTAAAGTACTGTTTTCTCTAAGTCTGAAGGCTGCCCACACTGTGCCTGTGTGCTGCAGCTTGCATCTTCGCCTTTGGGAAGCTGCCGCTCGCCGATTCTCCCGCAGGCGAAGAAGCGGCTTCTTCGCACACAGAGCATTGTGGCGAGTGCAGGGAGCTCCTGAGAGCGGTTTGTGCCGAAAGAAGCCCGGGACCGGCACTTAGCTTCGGAGAGCTGCGTATCTGCGTCTTCTGCGTGTCTTGCCGCTCTACACTCAGCAAAAATCTTTTCCACCATATCTTGCAAGGAGAAACTCTGCCAGGAAAGAAAACATCCAAAATCTTGTTCTAAAGCTTGCATGGGGGTCTGCAAAGAGTTTGGCAAGAATGAAAGGTAGTTGTCCAAAACTCGTTCTTTTCCAATAGAATAACCATGGAAAAGGCAGGAGAGTGGTAAAGTACTGTTTTCTCTAAGTCTGAAGGCTGCCCACACTGTGCCTGTGTGCTGCAGCTTGCATCTTCGCCTTTGGGAAGCTGCCGCTCGCCGATTCTCCCGGAGGCGAAGAAGCGGCTTCTTCGCACACAGAGCATTGTGGCGAGCGCAGGGAGCTCCTGAGAGCGGTTTGTGCCGAAAGAAGCCCGGGACCGGCACTTAGCTTCGGAGAGCTGCGTATCTGCGTCTTCTGCGTGTCTTGCCGCTCTACACTCAGCAAAAAGCTTTTCCACCATATCTTGCAAGGAGAAACTCTGCCAGGAAAGAAAACATCCAAAATCTTGTTCTAAAGCTTGCACGGGGGTCTGCAAAGAGTTTGGCAAGAATGAAAGGTAGTTGTCCAAAACTCGTTCTTTTCCAATAGAATAACCATGGAAAAGGCAGGAGAGTGGTAAAGTACTGTTTTCTCTAAGTCTGAAGGCTGCCCACACTGTGCCTGTGTGCTGCAGCTTGCATCTTCGCCTTTGGGAAGCTGCCGCTCGCCGATTCTCCCGGAGGCGAAGAAGCGGCTTCTTCGCACACAGAGCATTGTGGCGAGCGCAGGGAGCTCCTGAGAGCGGTTTGTGCCGAAAGAAGCCCGGGACCGGCACTTAGCTTCGGAGAGCTGCGTATCTGCGTCTTCTGCGTGTCTTGCCGCTCTACACTCAGCCAAAAGCTTTTCCACCATATCTTGCAAGGAGAAACTCTGCCAGGAAAGAAAACATCCAAAATCTTGTTCTAAAGCTTGCACGGGGGTCTGCAAAGAGTTTGGCAAGAATGAAAGGTAGTTGTCCAAAACTCGTTCTTTTCCAATAGAATAACCATGGAAAAGGCAGGAGAGTGGTAAAGTACTGTTTTCTCTAAGTCTGAAGGCTGCCCACACTGTGCCTGTGTGCTGCAGCTTGCATCTTCGCCTTTGGGAAGCTGCCGCTCGCCGATTCTCCCGGACGCGAAGAAGCGGCTTCTTCGCACACAGAGCATTGTGGCGAGCGCAGGGAGCTCCTGAGAGCGGTTTGTGCCGAAAGAAGCCCGGGACCGGCACTTAGCTTCGGAGAGCTGCGTATCTGCGTCTTCTGCGTGTCTTGCCGCTCTACACTCAGCCAAAAGCTTTTCCACCATATCTTGCAAGGAGAAACTCTGCCAGGAAAGAAAACATCCAAAATCTTGTTCTAAAGCTTGCACGGGGGTCTGCAAAGAGTTTGGCAAGAATGAAAGGTAGTTGTCCAAAACTCGTTCTTTTCCAATAGAATAACCATGGAAAAGGCAGGAGAGTGGTAAAGTACTGTTTTCTCTAAGTCTGAAGGCTGCCCACACTGTGCCTGTGTGCTGCAGCTTGCATCTTCGCCTTTGGGAAGCTGCCGCTCGCCGATTCTCCCGGAGGCGAAGAAGCGGCTTCTTCGCACACAGAGCATTGTGGCGAGCGCAGGGAGCTCCTGAGAGCGGTTTGTGCCGAAAGAAGCCCGGGACCGGCACTTAGCTTCGGAGAGCTGCGTATCTGCGTCTTCTGCGTGTCTTGCCGCTCTACACTCAGCCAAAAGCTTTTCCACCATATCTTGCAAGGAGAAACTCTGCCAGGAAAGAAAACATCCAAAATCTTGTTCTAAAGCTTGCACGGGGGTCTGCAAAGAGTTTGGCAAGAATGAAAGGTAGTTGTCCAAAACTCGTTCTTTTCCAATAGAATAACCATGGAAAAGGCAGGAGAGTGGTAAAGTACTGTTTTCTCTAAGTCTGAAGGCTGCCCACACTGTGCCTGTGTGCCGCAGCTTGCATCTTCGCCTTTGGGAAGCTGCCGCTCGCCGATTCTCCCGGACGCGAAGAAGCGGCTTCTTCGCACACAGAGCATTGTGGCGAGCGCAGGGAGCTCCTGAGAGCGGTTTGTGCTGAAAGAAGCCCGGGACCGGCACTTAGCTTCGGAGAGCTGCGTATCTGCGTCTTCTGCGTGTCTTGCCGCTCTACACTCAGCCAAAAGCTTTTCCACCATATCTTGCAAGGAGAAACTCTGCCAGGAAAGAAAACATGCAAAATCTTGTTCTAAAGCTTGCACGGGGGTCTGCAAAGAGTTTGGCAAGAATGAAAGGTAGTTGTCCAAAACTCGTTCTTTTCCAATAGAATAACCATGGAAAAGGCAGGAGAGTGGTAAAGTACTGTTTTCTCTAAGTCTGAAGGCTGCCCACACTGTGCCTGTGTGCTGCAGCTTGCATCTTCGCCTTTGGGAAGCTGCCGCTCGCCGATTCTCCCAGAGGCGAAGAAGCGGCTTCTTCGCACACAGAGCATTGTGGCGAGCGCAGGGAGCTCCTGAGAGCGGTTTGTGCCGAAAGAAGCCCGGGACCGGCACTTAGCTTCGGAGAGCTGCGTATCTGCGTCTTCTGCGTGTCTTGCCGCTCTACACTCAGCCAAAAGCTTTTCCACCATATCTTGCAAGGAGAAACTCTGCCAGGAAAGAAAACATCCAAAATCTTGTTCTAAAGCTTGCACGGGGGTCTGCAAAGAGTTTGGCAAGAATGAAAGGTAGTTGTCCAAAACTCGTTCTTTTCCAATAGAATAACCATGGAAAAGGCAGGAGAGTGGTAAAGTACTGTTTTCTCTAAGTCTGAAGGCTGCCCACACTGTGCCTGTGTGCTGCAGCTTGCATCTTCGCCTTTGGGAAGCTGCCGCTCGCCGATTCTCCCGGAGGCGAAGAAGCGGCTTCTTCGCACACAGAGCATTGTGGCGAGCGCAGGGAGCTCCTGAGAGCGGTTTGTGCCGAAAGAAGCCCGGGACCGGCACTTAGGTTCGGAGAGCTGCGTATCTGCGTCTTCTGCGTGTCTTGCCGCTCTACACTCAGCCAAAAGCTTTTCCACCATATCTTGCAAGGAGAAACTCTGCCAGGAAAGAAAACATCCAAAATCTTGTTCTAAAGCTTGCACGGGGGTCTGCAAAGAGTTTGGCAAGAATGAAAGGTAGTTGTCCAAAACTCGTTCTTTTCCAATAGAATAACCATGGAAAAGGCAGGAGAGTGGTAAAGTACTGTTTTCTCTAAGTCTGAAGGCTGCCCACACTGTGCCTGTGTGCTGCAGCTTGCATCTTCGCCTTTGGGAAGCTGCCGCTCGCCGATTCTCCCGGAGGCGAAGAAGCGGCTTCTTCGCACACAGAGCATTGTGGCGAGCGCAGGGAGCTCCTGAGAGCGGTTTGTGCCGAAAGAAGCCCGGGACCGGCACTTAGCTTCGGAGAGCTGCGTATCTGCGTCTTCTGCGTGTCTTGCCGCTCTACACTCAGCCAAAAGCTTTCCACCATATCTTGCAAGGAGAAACTCTGCCAGGAAAGAAAACATGCAAAATCTTGTTCTAAAGCTTGCACGGGGGTCTGCAAAGAGTTTGGCAAGAATGAAAGGTAGTTGTCCAAAACTCGTTCTTTTCCAATAGAATAACCATGGAAAAGGCAGGAGAGTGGTAAAGTACTGTTTTCTCTAAGTCTGAAGGCTGCCCACACTGTGCCTGTGTGCTGCAGCTTGCATCTTCGCCTTTGGGAAGCTGCCGCTCGCCGATTCTCCCGGAGGCGAAGAAGCGGCTTCTTCGCACACAGAGCATTGTGGCGAGCGCAGGGAGCTCCTGAGAGCGGTTTGTGCCGAAAGAAGCCCGGGACCGGCACTTAGCTTCGGAGAGCTGCGTATCTGCGTCTTCTGCGTGTCTTGCCGCTCTACACTCAGCAAAAAGCTTTTCCACCATATCTTGCAAGGAGAAACTCTGCCAGGAAAGAAAACATCCAAAATCTTGTTCTAAAGCTTGCACGGGGGTCTGCAAAGAGTTTGGCAAGAATGAAAGGTAGTTGTCCAAAACTCGTTCTTTTCCAATAGAATAACCATGGAAAAGGCAGGAGAGTGGTAAAGTACTGTTTTCTCTAAGTCTGAAGGCTGCGACACTGTGCCTGTGTGCTGCAGCTTGCATCTTCGCCATTGGGAAGCTGCCGCTCGCCGATTCTCCCGCAGGCGAAGAAGCGGCTTCTTCGCACACAGAGCATTGTGGCGAGCGCAGGGAGCTCCTGAGAGCGGTTTGTGCCGAAAGAAGCCCGGGACCGGCACTTAGCTTCGGAGAGCTGCGTATCTGCGTCTTCTGCGTGTCTTGCCGCTCTACACTCAGCCAAAAGCTTTTCCACCATATCTTGCAAGGAGAAACTCTGCCAGGAAAGAAAACATCCAAAATCTTGTTCTAAAGCTTGCACGGGGGTCTGCAAAGAGTTTGGCAAGAATGAAAGGTAGTTGTCCAAAACTCGTTCTTTTCCAATAGAATAACCATGGAAAAGGCAGGAGAGTGGTAAAGTACTGTTTTCTCTAAGTCTGAAGGCTGCCCACACTGTGCCTGTGTGCTGCAGCTTGCATCTTCGCCTTTGGGAAGCTGCCGCTCGCCGATTCTCCCGGAGGCGAAGAAGCGGCTTCTTCGCACACAGAGCATTGTGGCGGGCGCAGGGAGCTCCTGAGAGCGGTTTGTGCCGAAAGAAGCCCGGGACCGGCACTTAGCTTCGGAGAGCTGCGTATCTGCGTCTTCTGCGTGTCTTGCCGCTCTACACTCAGCAAAAAGCTTTTCCACCATATCTTGCAAGGAGAAACTCTGCCAGGAAAGAAAACATCCAAAATCTTGTTCTAAAGCTTGCACGGGGGTCTGCAAAGAGTTTGGCAAGAATGAAAGGTAGTTGTCCAAAACTCGTTCTTTTCCAATAGAATAACCATGGAAAAGGCAGGAGAGTGGTAAAGTACTGTTTTCTCTAAGTCTGAAGGCTGCCCACACTGTGCCTGCATGGGGCGGCTTGCATCTTCGCCTTTGGGAAGCTGCCGCTCGCCGATTCTCCCGGAGGCGAAGAAGCGGCTTCTTCGCACACAGAGCATTGTGGCGAGCGCAGGGAGCTCCTGAGAGCGGTTTGTGCCGAAAGAAGCCCGGGACCGGCACTTAGCTTCGGAGAGCTGCGTATCTGCGTCTTCTGCGTGTCTTGCCGCTCTACACTCAGCCAAAAGCTTTTCCACCATATCTTGCAAGGAGAAACTCTGCCAGGAAAGAAAACATCCAAAATCTTGTTCTAAAGCTTGCACGGGGGTCTGCAAAGAGTTTGGCAAGAATGAAAGGTAGTTGTCCAAAACTCGTTCTTTTCCAATAGAATAACCATGGAAAAGGCAGGAGAGTGGTAAAGTACTGGTTTCTCTAAGTCTGAAGGCTGCCCACACTGTGCCTGTGTGCCGCAGCTTGCATCTTCGCCTTTGGGAAGCTGCCGCTCGCCGATTCTCCCGGAGGCGAAGAAGCGGCTTCTTCGCACACAGAGCATTGTGGCGAGCGCAGGGAGCTTCTGAGAGCGGTTTGTGCCGAAAGAAGCCCGGGACCGGCACTTAGCTTCGGAGAGCTGCGTATCTGCGTCTTCTGCGTGTCTTGCCGCTCTACACTCAGCCAAAAGCTTTTCCACCATATCTTGCAAGGAGAAACTCGGCCAGGAAAGAAAGCATCCAAAATCTTGTTCTAAAGCTTGCACGGGGATCTGCAAAGAGTTTGGCAAGAATGAAAGGTAGTTGTCCAAAACTCGTTCTTTTCCAATAGAATAACCATGGAAAAGGCAGGAGAGTGGTAAAGTACTGTTTTCTCTAAGTCTGAAGGCTGCCCACACTGTGCCTGCGTGCTGCAGCTTGCATCTTCGCCTTTGGGAAGCTGCCGCTCGCCGATTCTCCCGGAGGCGAAGAAGCGGCTTCTTCGCACACAGAGCATTGTGGCGAGCGCAGGGAGCTCCTGAGAGCGGTTTGTGCCGAAAGAAGCCCGGGACCGGCACTTAGCTTCGGAGAGCTGCGTATCTGCGTCTTCTGCGTGTCTTGCCGCTCTACACTCAGCCAAAAGCTTTTCCACCATATCTTGCAAGGAGAAACTCTGCCAGGAAAGAAAACATCCAAAATCTTGTTCTAAAGCTTGCACGGGGGTCTGCAAAGAGTTTGGCAAGAATGAAAGGTAGTTGTCCAAAACTCGTTCTTTTCCAATAGAATAACCATGGAAAAGGCAGGAGAGTGGTAAAGTACTGTTTTCTCTAAGTCTGAAGGCTGCCCACACTGTGCCTGCGTGCTGCAGCTTGCATCTTCGCCTTTGGGAAGCTGCCGCTCGCCGATTCTCCCGCAGGCGAAGAAGCGGCTTCTTCGCACACAGAGCATTGTGGCGAGCGCAGGGAGCTCCTGAGAGCTGTTTGTGCCGAAAGAAGCCCGGGACCGGCACTTAGCTTCGGAGAGCTGCGTATCTGCGTCTTCTGCGTGTCTTGCCGCTCTACACTCAGCAAAAAGCTTTTCCACCATATCTTGCAAGGAGAAACTCTGCCAGGAAAGAAAACATCCAAAATCTTGTTCTAAAGCTTGCACGGGGGTCTGCAAAGAGTTTGGCAAGAATGAAAGGTAGTTGTCCAAAACTCGTTCTTTTCCAATAGAATAACCATGGAAAAGGCAGGAGAGTGGTAAAGTACTGTTTTCTCTAAGTCTGAATGCTGCCCACACTGTGCCTGCGTGCTGCAGCTTGCATCTTCGCCTTTGGGAAGCTGCCGCTCGCCGATTCTCCCGGAGGCGAAGAAGCGGCTTCTTCGCACACAGAGCATTGTGGCGAGCGCAGGGAGCTCCTGAGAGCGGTTTGTGCCGAAAGAAGCCCGGGACCGGCACTTAGCTTCGGAGAGCTGCGTATCTGCGTCTTCTGCGTGTCTTGCCGCTCTACACTCAGCCAAAAGCTTTTCCACCATATCTTGCAAGGAGAAACTCTGCCAGGAAAGAAAACATGCAAAATCTTGTTCTAAAGCTTGCACGGGGGTCTGCAAAGAGTTTGGCAAGAATGAAAGGTAGTTGTCCAAAACTCGTTCTTTTCCAATAGAATAACCATGGAAAAGGCAGGAGAGTGGTAAAGTACTGTTTTCTCTAAGTCTGAAGGCTGCCCACACTGTGCCTGTGTGCTGCAGCTTGCATCTTCGCCTTTGGGAAGCTGCCGCTCGCCGATTCTCCCGGAGGCGAAGAAGCGGCTTCTTCGCACACAGAGCATTGTGGCGAGCGCAGGGAGCTCCTGAGAGCGGTTTGTGCCGAAAGAAGCCCGGGACCGGCACTTAGCTTCGGAGAGCTGCGTATCTGCGTCTTCTGCGTGTCTTGCCGCTCTACACTCAGCAAAAAGCTTTTCCACCATATCTTGCAAGGAGAAACTCTGCCAGGAAAGAAAACATCCAAAATCTTGTTCTAAAGCTTGCACGGGGGTCTGCAAAGAGTTTGGCAAGAATGAAAGGTAGTTGTCCAAAACTCGTTCTTTTCCAATAGAATAACCATGGAAAAGGCAGGAGAGTGGTAAAGTACTGTTTTCTCTAAGTCTGAAGGCTGCGACACTGTGCCTGTGTGCTGCAGCTTGCATCTTCGCCATTGGGAAGCTGCCGCTCGCCGATTCTCCCGCAGGCGAAGAAGCGGCTTCTTCGCACACAGAGCATTGTGGCGAGCGCAGGGAGCTCCTGAGAGCGGTTTGTGCCGAAAGAAGCCCGGGACCGGCACTTAGCTTCGGAGAGCTGCGTATCTGCGTCTTCTGCGTGTCTTGCCGCTCTACACTCAGCCAAAAGCTTTTCCACCATATCTTGCAAGGAGAAACTCTGCCAGGAAAGAAAACATCCAAAATCTTGTTCTAAAGCTTGCACGGGGGTCTGCAAAGAGTTTGGCAAGAATGAAAGGTAGTTGTCCAAAACTCGTTCTTTTCCAATAGAATAACCATGGAAAAGGCAGGAGAGTGGTAAAGTACTGTTTTCTCTAAGTCTGAAGGCTGCCCACACTGTGCCTGTGTGCTGCAGCTTGCATCTTCGCCTTTGGGAAGCTGCCGCTCGCCGATTCTCCCGGAGGCGAAGAAGCGGCTTCTTCGCACACAGAGCATTGTGGCGGGCGCAGGGAGCTCCTGAGAGCGGTTTGTGCCGAAAGAAGCCCGGGACCGGCACTTAGCTTCGGAGAGCTGCGTATCTGCGTCTTCTGCGTGTCTTGCCGCTCTACACTCAGCAAAAAGCTTTTCCACCATATCTTGCAAGGAGAAACTCTGCCAGGAAAGAAAACATCCAAAATCTTGTTCTAAAGCTTGCACGGGGGTCTGCAAAGAGTTTGGCAAGAATGAAAGGTAGTTGTCCAAAACTCGTTCTTTTCCAATAGAATAACCATGGAAAAGGCAGGAGAGTGGTAAAGTACTGTTTTCTCTAAGTCTGAAGGCTGCCCACACTGTGCCTGCATGGGGCGGCTTGCATCTTCGCCTTTGGGAAGCTGCCGCTCGCCGATTCTCCCGGAGGCGAAGAAGCGGCTTCTTCGCACACAGAGCATTGTGGCGAGCGCAGGGAGCTCCTGAGAGCGGTTTGTGCCGAAAGAAGCCCGGGACCGGCACTTAGCTTCGGAGAGCTGCGTATCTGCGTCTTCTGCGTGTCTTGCCGCTCTACACTCAGCAAAAATCTTTTCCACCATATCTTGCAAGGAGAAACTCTGCCAGGAAAGAAAACATCCAAAATCTTGTTCTAAAGCTTGCACGGGGGTCTGCAAAGAGTTTGGCAAGAATGAAAGGTAGTTGTCCAAAACTCGTTCTTTTCCAATAGAATAACCATGGAAAAGGCAGGAGAGTGGTAAAGTACTGTTTTCTCTAAGTCTGAAGGCTGCCCACACTGTGCCTGCGTGCTGCAGCTTGCATCTTCGCCTTTGGGAAGCTGCCGCTCGCCGATTCTCCCGCAGGCGAAGAAGCGGCTTCTTCGCACACAGAGCATTGTGGCGAGCGCAGGGAGCTCCTGAGAGCGGTTTGTGCCGAAAGAAGCCCGGGACCGGCACTTAGCTTCGGAGAGCTGCGTATCTGCGTCTTCTGCGTGTCTTGCCGCTCTACACTCAGCAAAAAGCTTTTCCACCATATCTTGCAAGGAGAAACTCTGCCAGGAAAGAAAACATCCAAAATCTTGTTCTAAAGCTTGCACGGGGGTCTGCAAAGAGTTTGGCAAGAATGAAAGGTAGTTGTCCAAAACTCGTTCTTTTCCAATAGAATAACCATGGAAAAGGCAGGAGAGTGGTAAAGTACTGTTTTCTCTAAGTCTGAAGGCTGCCCACACTGTGCCTGTGTGCTGCAGCTTGCATCTTCGCCTTTGGGAAGCTGCCGCTCGCCGATTCTCCCGGAGGCGAAGAAGCGGCTTCTTCGCACACAGAGCATTGTGGCGAGCGCAGGGAGCTCCTGAGAGCGGTTTGTGCCGAAAGAAGCCCGGGACCGGCACTTAGCTTCGGAGAGCTGCGTATCTGCGTCTTCTGCGTGTCTTGCCGCTCTACATTCAGCAAAAAGCTTTTCCACCATATCTTGCAAGGAGAAACTCTGCCAGGAAAGAAAACATCCAAAATCTTGTTCTAAAGCTTGCACGGGGTCTGCAAAGAGTTTGGCAAGAATGAAAGGTAGTTGTCCAAAACTCGTTCTTTTCCAATAGAATAACCATGGAAAAGGCAGGAGAGTGGTAAAGTACTGTTTTCTCTAAGTCTGAATGCTGCCCACACTGTGCCTGCGTGTTGCAGCTTGCATCTTCGCCTTTGGGAAGCTGCCGCTCGCCGATTCTCCCGGAGGCGAAGAAGCGGCTTCTTCGCACACAGAGCATTGTGGCGAGCGCAGGGAGCTCCTGAGAGCGGTTTGTGCCGAAAGAAGCCCGGGACCGGCACTTAGCTTCGGAGAGCTGCGTATCTGCGTCTTCTGCGTGTCTTGCCGCTCTACACTCAGCAAAAAGCTTTTCCACCATATCTTGCAAGGAGAAACTCTGCCAGGAAAGAAAACATCCAAAATCTTGTTCTAAAGCTTGCACGGGGGTCTGCAAAGAGTTTGGCAAGAATGAAAGGTAGTTGTCCAAAACTCGTTCTTTTCCAATAGAATAACCATGGAAAAGGCAGGAGAGTGGTAAAGTACTGTTTTCTCTAAGTCTGAAGGCTGCCCACACTGTGCCTGCGTGCTGCAGCTTGCATCTTCGCCTTTGGGAAGCTGCCGCTCGCCGATTCTCCCGGAGGCGAAGAAGCGGCTTCTTCGCACACAGAGCATTGTGGCGAGCGCAGGGAGCTCCTGAGAGCGGTTTGTGCCGAAAGAAGCCCGGGACCGGCACTTAGCTTCGGAGAGCTGCGTATCTGCGTCTTCTGCGTGTCTTGCCGCTCTACACTCAGCCAAAAGCTTTTCCACCATATCTTGCAAGGAGAAACTCTGCCAGGAAAGAAAACATCCAAAATCTTGTTCTAAAGCTTGCACGGGGGTCTGCAAAGAGTTTGGCAAGAATGAAAGGTAGTTGTCCAAAACTCGTTCTTTTCCAATAGAATAACCATGGAAAAGGCAGGAGAGTGGTAAAGTACTGTTTTCTCTAAGTCTGAAGGCTGCCCACACTGTGCCTGTGTGCTGCAGCTTGCATCTTCGCCTTTGGGAAGCTGCCGCTCGCCGATTCTCCCGGAGGCGAAGAAGCGGCTTCTTCGCACACAGAGCATTGTGGCGAGCGCAGGGAGCTCCTGAGAGCGGTTTGTGCCGAAAGAAGCCCGGGACCGGCACTTAGCTTCGGAGAGCTGCGTATCTGCGTCTTCTGCGTGTCTTGCCGCTCTACACTCAGCAAAAAGCTTTTCCACCATATCTTGCAAGGAGAAACTCTGCCAGGAAAGAAAACATCCAAAATCTTGTTCTAAAGCTTGCACGGGGGTCTGCAAAGAGTTTGGCAAGAATGAAAGGTAGTTGTCCAAAACTCGTTCTTTTCCAATAGAATAACCATGGAAAAGGCAGGAGAGTGGTAAAGTACTGTTTTCTCTAAGTCTGAAGGCTGCCCACACTGTGCCTGTGTGCTGCAGCTTGCATCTTCGCCTTTGGGAAGCTGCCGCTCGCCGATTCTCCCGGAGGCGAAGAAGCGGCTTCTTCGCACACAGAGCATTGTGGCGGGCGCAGGGAGCTCCTGAGAGCGGTTTGTGCCGAAAGAAGCCCGGGACCGGCACTTAGCTTCGGAGAGCTGCGTATCTGCGTCTTCTGCGTGTCTTGCCGCTCTACACTCAGCAAAAAGCTTTTCCACCATATCTTGCAAGGAGAAACTCTGCCAGGAAAGAAAACATCCAAAATCTTGTTCTAAAGCTTGCACGGGGGTCTGCAAAGAGTTTGGCAAGAATGAAAGGTAGTTGTCCAAAACTCGTTCTTTTCCAATAGAATAACCATGGAAAAGGCAGGAGAGTGGTAAAGTACTGTTTTCTCTAAGTCTGAAGGCTGCCCACACTGTGCCTGCATGGGGCGGCTTGCATCTTCGCCTTTGGGAAGCTGCCGCTCACCGATTCTCCCGGAGGCGAAGAAGCGGCTTCTTCGCACACAGAGCATTGTGGCGAGCGCAGGGAGCTCCTGAGAGCGGTTTGTGCCGAAAGAAGCCCGGGACCGGCACTTAGCTTCGGAGAGCTGCGTATCTGCGTCTTCTGCGTGTCTTGCCGCTCTACACTCAGCAAAATCTTTCCACCATATCTTGCAAGGAGAAACTCTGCCAGGAAAGAAAACATCCAAAATCTTGTTCTAAAGCTTGCACGGGGGTCTGCAAAGAGTTTGGCAGAATGAAAGGTAGTTGTCCAAAACTCGTTCTTTTCCAATAGAATAACCATGGAAAAGGCAGGAGAGTGGTAAAGTACTGTTTTCTCTAAGTCTGAAGGCTGCCCACACTGTGCCTGCGTGCTGCAGCTTGCATCTTCGCCTTTGGGAAGCTGCCGCTCGCCGATTCTCCCGGAGGCGAAGAAGCGGCTTCTTCGCACACAGAGCATTGTGGCGAGCGCAGGGAGCTCCTGAGAGCGGTTTGTGCCGAAAGAAGCCCGGGACCGGCACTTAGCTTCGGAGAGCTGCGTATCTGCGTCTTCTGCGTGTCTTGCCGCTCTACCACTCAGCAAAAAGCTTTTCCACCATATCTTGCAAGGAGAAACTCTGCAGGAAAGAAACATGCAAAATCTTGTTCTAAAGCTTGCACGGGGGTCTGCAAAGAGTTTGGCAAGAATGAAAGGTAGTTGTCCAAAACTCGTTCTTTTCCAATAGAATAACCATGGAAAAGGCAGGAGAGTGGTAAAGTACTGTTTTCTCTAAGTCTGAATGCTGCCCACACTGTGCCTGTGTGCTGCAGCTTGCATCTTCGCCTTTGGGAAGCTGCCGCTCGCCGATTCTCCCGCAGGCGAAGAAGCGGCTTCTTCGCACACAGAGCATTGTGGCGAGCGCAGGGAGCTCCTGAGAGCGGTTTGTGCCGAAAGAAGCCCTGGACCGGCACTTAGCTTCGGAGAGCTGCGTATCTGCGTCTTCTGCGTGTCTTGCCGCTCTACACTCAGCCAAAAGCTTTTCCACCATATCTTGCAAGGAGAAACTCTGCCAGGAAAGAAAACATCCAAAATCTTGTTCTAAAGCTTGCACGGGGGTCTGCAAAGAGTTTGGCAAGAATGAAAGGTAGTTGTCCAAAACTCGTTCTTTTCCAATAGAATAACCATGGAAAAGGCAGGAGAGTGGTAAAGTACTGTTTTCTCTAAGTCTGAAGGCTGCCCACACTGTGCCTGTGTGCTGCAGCTTGCATCTTCGCCTTTGGGAAGCTGCCGCTCGCCGATTCTCCCGGAGGCGAAGAAGCGGCTTCTTCGCACACAGAGCATTGTGGCGAGCGCAGGGAGCTCCTGAGAGCGGTTTGTGCCGAAAGAAGCCCGGGACCGGCACTTAGCTTCGGAGAGCTGCGTATCTGCGTCTTCTGCGTGTCTTGCCGCTCTACACTCAGCCAAAAGCTTTTCCACCTTTCCACCATATCTTGCAAGGAGAAACTCTGCCAGGAAAGAAAACATCCAAAATCTTGTTCTAAAGCTTGCACGGGGGTCTGCAAAGAGTTGGGCAAGAATGAAAGGTAGTTGTCCAAAACTCGTTCTTTTCCGATAGAATAACCATGGAAAAGGCAGGAGAGTGGTAAAGTACTGTTTTCTCTAAGTCTGAAGGCTGCCCACACTGTGCCTGTGTGCTGCAGCTTGCATCTTCGCCTTTGGGAAGCTGCCGCTCGCCGATTCTCCCGGAGGCGAAGAAGCGGCTTCTTCGCACACAGAGCATTGTGGCGAGCGCAGGGAGCTCCTGAGAGCGGTTTGTGCCGAAAGAAGCCCGGGACCGGCACTTAGCTTCGGAGAGCTGCGTATCTGCGTCTTCTGCGTGTCTTGCCGCTCTACACTCAGCCAAAAGCTTTTCCACCATATCTTGCAAGGAGAAACTCTGCCAGGAAAGAAAACATCCAAAATCTTGTTCTAAAGCTTGCACGGGGGTCTGCAAAGAGTTTGGCAAGAATGAAAGGTAGTTGTCCAAAACTCGTTCTTTTCCAATAGAATAACCATGGAAAAGGCAGGAGAGTGGTAAAGTACTGTTTTCTCTAAGTCTGAAGGCTGCCCACACTGTGCCTGTGTGCTGCAGCTTGCATCTTCGCCTTTGGGAAGCTGCCGCTCGCCGATTCTCCCGGAGGCGAAGAAGCGGCTTCTTCACACACAGAGCATTGTGGCGAGCGCAGGGAGCTCCTGAGAGCGGTTTGTGCCGAAAGAAGCCCGGGACCGGCACTTAGCTTCGGAGAGCTGCGTATCTGCGTCTTCTGCGTGTCTTGCCGCTCTACACTCAGCCAAAAGCTTTTCCACCATATCTTGCAAGGAGAAACTCTGCCAGGAAAGAAAACATCCAAAATCTTGTTCTAAAGCTTGCACGGGGGTCTGCAAAGAGTTTGGCAAGAATGAAAGGTAGTTGTCCAAAACTCGTTCTTTTCCAATAGAATAACCATGGATAAGGCAGGAGAGTGGTAAAGTACTGTTTTCTCTAAGTCTGAAGGCTGCCCACACTGTGCCTGTGTGCTGCAGCTTGCATCTTCGCCTTTGGGAAGCTGCCGCTCGCCGATTCTCCCGGAGGCGAAGAAGCGGCTTCTTCGCACACAGAGCATTGTGGCGAGCGCAGGGAGCTCCTGAGAGCGGTTTGTGCCGAAAGAAGCCCGGGACCGGCACTTAGCTTCGGAGAGCTGCGTATCTGCGTCTTCTGCGTGTCTTGCCGCTCAACACTCAGCAAAAAGCTTTTCCACCATATCTTGCAAGGAGAAACTCTGCCAGGAAAGAAAACATCCAAAATCTTGTTCTAAAGCTTGCACGGGGGTCTGCAAAGAGTTTGGCAAGAATGAAAGGTAGTTGTCCAAAACTCGTTCTTTTCCAATAGAATAACCATGGAAAAGGCAGGAGAGTGGTAAAGTACTGTTTTCTCTAAGTCTGAAGGCTGCCCACACTGTGCCTGTGTGCTGCAGCTTGCATCTTCGCCTTTGGGAAGCTGCCGCTCGCCGATTCTCCCGGAGGCGAAGAAGCGGCTTCTTCGCACACAGAGCATTGTGGCGAGCGCAGGGAGCTCCTGAGAGCGGTTTGTGCCGAAAGAAGCCCGGGACCGGCACTTAGCTTCGGAGAGCTGCGTATCTGCGTCTTCTGCGTGTCTTGCCGCTCTACACTCAGCCAAAAGCTTTTCCACCATATCTTGCAAGGAGAAACTCTGCCAGGAAAGAAAACATCCAAAATCTTGTTCTAAAGCTTGCACGGGGGTCTGCAAAGAGTTTGGCAAGAATGAAAGGTAGTTGTCCAAAACTCGTTCTTTTCCAATAGAATAACCATGGAAAAGGCAGGAGAGTGGTAAAGTACTGTTTTCTCTAAGTCTGAAGGCTGCCCACACTGTGCCTGTGTGCCGCAGCTTGCATCTTCGCCTTTGGGAAGCTGCCGCTCGCCGATTCTCCCGGAGGCGAAGAAGCGGCTTCTTCGCACACAGAGCATTGTGGCGAGCGCAGGGAGCTCCTGAGAGCGGTTTGTGCCGAAAGAAGCCCGGGACCGGCACTTAGCTTCGGAGAGCTGCGTATCTGCGTCTTCTGCGTGTCTTGCCGCTCTACACTCAGCAAAAAGCTTTTCCAGCATATCTTGCAAGGAGAAACTCTGCCAGGAAAGAAAACATCCAAAATCTTGTTCTAAAGCTTGCACGGGGGTCTGCAAAGAGTTTGGCAAGAATGAAAGGTAGTTGTCCAAAACTCGTTTTTTTCCAATAGAATAACCATGGAATAGGCAGGAGAGTGGTAAAGTACTGTTTTCTCTAAGTCTGAAGGCTGCCCACACTGTGCCTGTGTGCCGCAGCTTGCATCTTCGCCTTTGGGAAGCTGCCGCTCGCCGATTCTCCCGCAGGCGAAGAAGCGGCTTCTTCGCACACAGAGCATTGTGGCGAGCGCAGGGAGCTCCTGAGAGCGGTTTGTGCCGAAAGAAGCCCGGGACCGGCACTTAGCTTCGGAGAGCTGCGTATCTGCGTCTTCTGCGTGTCTTGCCGCTCTACACTCAGCAAAAAGCTTTTCCACCATATCTTGCAAGGAGAAACTCTGCCAGGAAAGAAAACATCCAAAATCTTGTTCTAAAGCTTGCACGGGGGTCTGCAAAGAGTTTGGCAAGAATGAAAGGTAGTTGTCCAAAACTCGTTCTTTTCCAATAGAATAACCATGGAAAAGGCAGGAGAGTGGTAAAGTACTGTTTTCTCTAAGTCTGAAGGCTGCCCACACGGTGCCGGCGTGCTGCAGCTTGCATCTTCGCCTTTGGGAAGCTGCCGCTCAGCGATTCTCCCGGAGGCGAAGAAGCGGCTTCTTCACACACAGAGCATTGTGGCGAGCGCAGGGAGCTCCTGAGAGCGGTTTGTGCCGAAAGAAGCCCGGGACCGGCACTTAGCTTCGGAGAGCTGCGTATCTGCGTCTTCTGCGTGTCTTGCCGCTCTACACTCAGCAAAAAGCTTTTCCACCATATCTTGCAAGGAGAAACTCTGCCAGGAAAGAAAACATCCAAAATCTTGTTCTAAAGCTTGCACGGGGGTCTGCAAAGAGTTTGGCAAGAATGAAAGGTAGTTGTCCAAAACTCGTTCTTTTCCAATAGAATAACCATGGATAAGGCAGGAGAGTGGTAAAGTACTGTTTTCTCTAAGTCTGAAGGCTGCCCACACTGTGCCTGTGTGCTGCAGCTTGCATCTTCGCCTTTGGGAAGCTGCCGCTCGCCGATTCTCCCGGAGGCGAAGAAGCGGCTTCTTCGCACACAGAGCATTGTGGCGAGCGCAGGGAGCTCCTGAGAGCGGTTTGTGCCGAAAGAAGCCCGGGACCGGCACTTAGCTTCGGAGAGCTGCGTATCTGCGTCTTCTGCGTGTCTTGCCGCTCAACACTCAGCAAAAAGCTTTTCCACCATATCTTGCAAGGAGAAACTCTGCCAGGGAAGAAAACATCCAAAATCTTGTTCTAAAGCTTGCACGGGGGTCTGCAAAGAGTTTGGCAAGAATGAAAGGTAGTTGTCCAAAACTCGTTCTTTTCCAATAGAATAACCATGGAAAAGGCAGGAGAGTGGTAAAGTACTGTTTTCTCTAAGTCTGAAGGCTGCCCACACTGTGCCTGTGTGCTGCAGCTTGCATCTTCGCCTTTGGGAAGCTGCCGCTCGCCGATTCTCCCGGAGGCGAAGAAGCGGCTTCTTCGCACACAGAGCATTGTGGCGAGCGCAGGGAGCTCCTGAGAGCGGTTTGTGCCGAAAGAAGCCCGGGACCGGCACTTAGCTTCGGAGAGCTGCGTATCTGCGTCTTCTGCGTGTCTTGCCGCTCTACACTCAGCAAAAAGCTTTTCCACCATATCTTGCAAGGAGAAACTCTGCCAGGAAAGAAAACATCCAAAATCTGGTTCTAAAGCTTGCACGGGGGTCTGCAAAGAGTTTGGCAAGAATGAAAGGTAGTTGTCCAAAACTCGTTCTTTTCCAATAGAATAACCATGGAAAAGGCAGGAGAGTGGTAAAGTACTGTTTTCTCTAAGTCTGAAGGCTGCCCACACTGTGCCTGTGTGCTGCAGCTTGCATCTTCGCCTTTGGGAAGCTGCCGCTCGCCGATTCTCCCGGAGGCGAAGAAACGGCTTCTTCGCACACAGAGCATTGTGGCGAGCGCAGGGAGCTCCTGAGAGCGGTTTGTGCCGAAAGAAGCCCGGGACCGGCACTTAGCTTCGGAGAGCTGCGTATCTGCGTCTTCTGCGTGTCTTGCCGCTCTACACTCAGCAAAAAGCTTTTCCACCATATCTTGCAAGGAGAAACTCTGCCAGGAAAGAAAACATCCAAAATCTTGTTCTAAAGCTTGCACGGGGGTCTGCAAAGAGTTTGGCAAGAATGAAAGGTAGTTGTCCAAAACTCGTTCTTTTCCAATAGAATAACCATGGAAAAGGCAGGAGAGTGGTAAAGTACTGTTTTCTCTAAGTCTGAAGGCTGCCCACACTGTGCCTGTGTGCTGCAGCTTGCATCTTCGCCTTTGGGAAGCTGCCGCTCGCCGATTCTCCCGGAGGCGAAGAAGCGGCTTCTTCGCACACAGAGCATTGTGGCGAGCGCAGGGAGCTCCTGAGAGCGGTTTGTGCCGAAAGAAGCCCGGGACCGGCACTTAGCTTCGGAGAGCTGCGTATCTGCGTCTTCTGCGTGTCTTGCCGCTCTACACTCAGCCAAAAGCTTTTCCACCATATCTTGCAAGGAGAAACTCTGCCAGGAAAGAAAACATCCAAAATCTTGTTCTAAAGCTTGCACGGGGGTCTGCAAAGAGTTTGGCAAGAATGAAAGGTAGTTGTCCAAAACTCGTTCTTTTCCAATAGAATAACCATGGAAAAGGCAGGAGAGTGGTAAAGTACTGTTTTCTCTAAGTCTGAAGGCTGCCCACACTGTGCCTGTGTGCTGCAGCTTGCATCTTCGCCTTTGGGAAGCTGCCGCTCGCCGATTCTCCCGGAGGCGAAGAAGCGGCTTCTTCGCACACAGAGCATTGTGGCGAGCGCAGGGAGCTCCTGAGAGCGGTTTGTGCCGAAAGAAGCCCGGGACCGGCACTTAGCTTCGGAGAGCTGCGTATCTGCGTCTTCTGCGTGTCTTGCCGCTCTACACTCAGCCAAAAGCTTTTCCACCATATCTTGCAAGGAGAAACTCTGCCAGGAAAGAAAACATCCAAAATCTTGTTCTAAAGCTTGCACGGGGGTCTGCAAAGAGTTTGGCAAGAATGAAAGGTAGTTGTCCAAAACTCGTTCTTTTCCAATAGAATAACCATGGAAAAGGCAGGAGAGTGGTAAAGTACTGTTTTCTCTAAGTCTGAAGGCTGCCCACACTGTGCCTGTGTGCTGCAGCTTGCATCTTCGCCTTTGGGAAGCTGCCGCTCGCCGATTCTCCCGGAGGCGAAGAAGCGGCTTCTTCGCACACAGAGCATTGTGGCGAGCGCAGGGAGCTCCTGAGAGCGGTTTGTGCCGAAAGAAGCCCGGGACCGGCACTTAGCTTCGGAGAGCTGCGTATCTGCGTCTTCTGCGTGTCTTGCCGCTCTACACTCAGCCAAAAGCTTTTCCACCATATCTTGCAAGGAGAAACTCTGCCAGGAAAGAAAACATCCAAAATCTTGTTCTAAAGCTTGCACGGGGGTCTGCAAAGAGTTTGGCAAGAATGAAAGGTAGTTGTCCAAAACTCGTTCTTTTCCAATAGAATAACCATGGAAAAGGCAGGAGAGTGGTAAAGTACTGTTTTCTCTAAGTCTGAAGGCTGCCCACACTGTGCCTGTGTGCTGCAGCTTGCATCTTCGCCTTTGGGAAGCTGCCGCTCGCCGATTCTCCCGGAGGCGAAGAAGCGGCTTCTTCGCACACAGAGCATTGTGGCGAGCGCAGGGAGCTCCTGAGAGCGGTTTGTGCCGAAAGAAGCCCGGGACCGGCACTTAGCTTCGGAGAGCTGCGTATCTGCGTCTTCTGCGTGTCTTGCCGCTCTACACTCAGCAAAAAGCTTTTCCACCATATCTTGCAAGGAGAAACTCTGCCAGGAAAGAAAACATCCAAAATCTTGTTCTAAAGCTTGCACGGGGGTCTGCAAAGAGTTTGGCAAGAATGAAAGGTAGTTGTCCAAAACTCGTTCTTTTCCAATAGAATAACCATGGATAAGGCAGGAGAGTGGTAAAGTACTGTTTTCTCTAAGTCTGAAGGCTGCCCACACTGTGCCTGTGTGCTGCAGCTTGCATCTTCGCCTTTGGGAAGCTGCCGCTCGCCGATTCTCCCGGAGGCGAAGAAGCGGCTTCTTCGCACACAGAGCATTGTGGCGAGCGCAGGGAGCTCCTGAGAGCGGTTTGTGCCGAAAGAAGCCCGGGACCGGCACTTAGCTTCGGAGAGCTGCGTATCTGCGTCTTCTGCGTGTCTTGCCGCTCAACACTCAGCAAAAAGCTTTTCCACCATATCTTGCAAGGAGAAACTCTGCCAGGGAAGAAAACATCCAAAATCTTGTTCTAAAGCTTGCACGGGGGTCTGCAAAGAGTTTGGCAAGAATGAAAGGTAGTTGTCCAAAACTCGTTCTTTTCCAATAGAATAACCATGGAAAAGGCAGGAGAGTGGTAAAGTACTGTTTTCTCTAAGTCTGAAGGCTGCCCACACTGTGCCTGTGTGCTGCAGCTTGCATCTTCGCCTTTGGGAAGCTGCCGCTCGCCGATTCTCCCGGAGGCGAAGAAGCGGCTTCTTCGCACACAGAGCATTGTGGCGAGCGCAGGGAGCTCCTGAGAGCGGTTTGTGCCGAAAGAAGCCCGGGACCGGCACTTAGCTTCGGAGAGCTGCGTATCTGCGTCTTCTGCGTGTCTTGCCGCTCTACACTCAGCAAAAAGCTTTTCCACCATATCTTGCAAGGAGAAACTCTGCCAGGAAAGAAAACATCCAAAATCTGGTTCTAAAGCTTGCACGGGGGTCTGCAAAGAGTTTGGCAAGAATGAAAGGTAGTTGTCCAAAACTCGTTCTTTTCCAATAGAATAACCATGGAAAAGGCAGGAGAGTGGTAAAGTACTGTTTTCTCTAAGTCTGAAGGCTGCCCACACTGTGCCTGTGTGCTGCAGCTTGCATCTTCGCCTTTGGGAAGCTGCCGCTCGCCGATTCTCCCGGAGGCGAAGAAACGGCTTCTTCGCACCCAGAGCATTGTGGCGAGCGCAGGGAGCTCCTGAGAGCGGTTTGTGCCGAAAGAAGCCCGGGACCGGCACTTAGCTTCGGAGAGCTGCGTATCTGCGTCTTCTGCGTGTCTTGCCGCTCTACACTCAGCAAAAAGCTTTTCCACCATATCTTGCAAGGAGAAACTCTGCCAGGAAAGAAAACATCCAAAATCTTGTTCTAAAGCTTGCACGGGGGTCTGCAAAGAGTTTGGCAAGAATGAAAGGTAGTTGTCCAAAACTCGTTCTTTTCCAATAGAATAACCATGGAAAAGGCAGGAGAGTGGTAAAGTACTGTTTTCTCTAAGTCTGAAGGCTGCCCACACTGTGCCTGTGTGCTGCAGCTTGCATCTTCGCCTTTGGGAAGCTGCCGCTCGCCGATTCTCCCGGAGGCGAAGAAGCGGCTTCTTCGCACACAGAGCATTGTGGCGAGCGCAGGGAGCTCCTGAGAGCGGTTTGTGCCGAAAGAAGCCCGGGACCGGCACTTAGCTTCGGAGAGCTGCGTATCTGCGTCTTCTGCGTGTCTTGCCGCTCAACACTCAGCAAAAAGCTTTTCCACCATATCTTGCAAGGAGAAACTCTGCCAGGGAAGAAAACATCCAAAATCTTGTTCTAAAGCTTGCACGGGGGTGTGCAAAGAGTTTGGCAAGAATGAAAGGTAGTTGTCCAAAACTCGTTCTTTTCCAATAGAATAACCATGGAAAAGGCAGGAGAGTGGTAAAGTACTGTTTTCTCTAAGTCTGAAGGCTGCCCACACTGTGCCGGTGTGCTGCAGCTTGCATCTTCGCCTTTGGGAAGCTGCCGCTCGCCGATTCTCCCGGAGGCGAAGAAGCGGCTTCTTCGCACACAGAGCATTGTGGCGAGCGCAGGGAGCTCCTGAGAGCGGTTTGTGCCGAAAGAAGCCCGGGACCGGCACTTAGCTTCGGAGAGCTGCGTATCTGCGTCTTCTGCGTGTCTTGCCGCTCTACACTCAGCCAAAAGCTTTTCCACCATATCTTGCAAGGAGAAACTCTGCCAGGAAAGAAAACATCCAAAATCTTGTTCTAAAGCTTGCACGGGGGTCTGCAAAGAGTTTGGCAAGAATGAAAGGTAGTTGTCCAAAACTCGTTCTTTTCCAATAGAATAACCATGGAAAAGGCAGGAGAGTGGTAAAGTACTGTTTTCTCTAAGTCTGAAGGCTGCCCACACTGTGCCTGTGTGCTGCAGCTTGCATCTTCGCCTTTGGGAAGCTGCCGCTCGCCGATTCTCCCGGAGGCGAAGAAGCGGCTTCTTCGCACACAGAGCATTGTGGCGAGCGCAGGGAGCTCCTGAGAGCGGTTTGTGCCGAAAGAAGCCCGGGACCGGCACTTAGCTTCGGAGAGCTGCGTATCTGCGTCTTCTGCGTGTCTTGCCGCTCTACACTCAGCAAAAAGCTTTTCCACCATATCTTGCAAGGAGAAACTCTGCCAGGAAAGAAAACATCCAAAATCTTGTTCTAAAGCTTGCACGGGGGTGTGCAAAGAGTTTGGCAAGAATGAAAGGTAGTTGTCCAAAACTCGTTCTTTTCCAATAGAATAACCATGGAAAAGGCAGGAGAGTGGTAAAGTACTGTTTTCTCTAAGTCTGAAGGCTGCCCACACTGTGCCTGTGTGCTGCAGCTTGCATCTTCGCCTTTGGGAAGCTGCCGCTCGCCGATTCTCCCGGAGGCGAAGAAACGGCTTCTTCGCACACAGAGCATTGTGGCGAGCGCAGGGAGCTCCTGAGAGCGGTTTGTGCCGAAAGAAGCCCGGGACCGGCACTTAGCTTCGGAGAGCTGCGTATCTGCGTCTTCTGCGTGTCTTGCCGCTCTACACTCAGCCAAAAGCTTTTCCACCATATCTTGCAAGGAGAAACTCTGCCAGGAAAGAAAACATCCAAAATCTTGTTCTAAAGCTTGCACGGGGGTGTGCAAAGAGTTTGGCAAGAATGAAAGGTAGTTGTCCAAAACTCGTTCTTTTCCAATAGAATAACCATGGAAAAGGCAGGAGAGTGGTAAAGTACTGTTTTCTCTAAGTCTGAAGGCTGCCCACACTGTGCCTGTGTGCTGCAGCTTGCATCTTCGCCTTTGGGAAGCTGCCGCTCGCCGATTCTCCCGGAGGCGAAGAAACGGCTTCTTCGCACACAGAGCATTGTGGCGAGCGCAGGGAGCTCCTGAGAGCGGTTTGTGCCGAAAGAAGCCCGGGACCGGCACTTAGCTTCGGAGAGCTGCGTATCTGCGTCTTCTGCGTGTCTTGCCGCTCTACACTCAGCCAAAAGCTTTTCCACCATATCTTGCAAGGAGAAACTCTGCCAGGAAAGAAAACATCCAAAATCTTGTTCTAAAGCTTGCACGGGGGTGTGCAAAATGTTTGGCAAGAATGAAAGGTAGTTGTCCAAAACTCGTTCTTTTCCAATAGAATAACCATGGAAAAGGCAGGAGAGTGGTAAAGTACTGTTTTCTCTAAGTCTGAAGGCTGCCCACACTGTGCCTGTGTGCTGCAGCTTGCATCTTCGCCTTTGGGAAGCTGCCGCTCGCCGATTCTCCCGGAGGCGAAGAAGCGGCTTCTTCGCACACAGAGCACTGTGGCGAGCGCAGGGAGCTCCTGAGAGCGGTTTGTGCCGAAAGAAGCCCGGGACCGGCACTTAGCTTCGGAGAGCTGCGTATCTGCGTCTTCTGCGTGTCTTGCCGCTCTACACTCAGCCAAAAGCTTTTCCACCATATCTTGCAAGGAGAAACTCTGCCAGGAAAGAAAACATCCAAAATCTTGTTCTAAAGCTTGCACGGGGGTCTGCAAAGAGTTTGGCAAGAATGAAAGGTAGTTGTCCAAAACTCGTTCTTTTCCAATAGAATAACCATGGAAAAGGCAGGAGAGTGGTAAAGTACTGTTTTCTCTAAGTCTGAAGGCTGCCCACACTGTGCCGGTGTGCTGCAGCTTGCATCTTCGCCTTTGGGAAGCTGCCGCTCGCCGATTCTCCCGGAGGCGAAGAAGCGGCTTCTTCGCACACAGAGCATTGTGGCGAGCGCAGGGAGCTCCTGAGAGCGGTTTGTGCCGAAAGAAGCCCGGGACCGGCACTTAGCTTCGGAGAGCTGCGTATCTGCGTCTTCTGCGTGTCTTGCCGCTCTACACTCAGCCAAAAGCTTTTCCACCATATCTTGCAAGGAGAAACTCTGCCAGGAAAGAAAACATCCAAAATCTTGTTCTAAAGCTTGCACGGGGGTCTGCAAAGAGTTTGGCAAGAATGAAAGGTAGTTGTCCAAAACTCGTTCTTTTCCAATAGAATAACCATGGAAAAGGCAGGAGAGTGGTAAAGTACTGTTTTCTCTAAGTCTGAAGGCTGCCCACACTGTGCCTGTGTGCTGCAGCTTGCATCTTCGCCTTTGGGAAGCTGCCGCTCGCCGATTCTCCCGGAGGCGAAGAAGCGGCTTCTTCGCACACAGAGCATTGTGGCGAGCGCAGGGAGCTCCTGAGAGCGGTTTGTGCCGAAAGAAGCCCGGGACCGGCACTTAGCTTCGGAGAGCTGCGTATCTGCGTCTTCTGCGTGTCTTGCCGCTCTACACTCAGCAAAAAGCTTTTCCACCATATCTTGCAAGGAGAAACTCTGCCAGGAAAGAAAACATCCAAAATCTTGTTCTAAAGCTTGCACGGGGGTGTGCAAAGAGTTTGGCAAGAATGAAAGGTAGTTGTCCAAAACTCGTTCTTTTCCAATAGAATAACCATGGAAAAGGCAGGAGAGTGGTAAAGTACTGTTTTCTCTAAGTCTGAAGGCTGCCCACACTGTGCCTGTGTGCTGCAGCTTGCATCTTCGCCTTTGGGAAGCTGCCGCTCGCCGATTCTCCCGGAGGCGAAGAAACGGCTTCTTCGCACACAGAGCATTGTGGCGAGCGCAGGGAGCTCCTGAGAGCGGTTTGTGCCGAAAGAAGCCCGGGACCGGCACTTAGCTTCGGAGAGCTGCGTATCTGCGTCTTCTGCGTGTCTTGCCGCTCTACACTCAGCCAAAAGCTTTTCCACCATATCTTGCAAGGAGAAACTCTGCCAGGAAAGAAAACATCCAAAATCTTGTTCTAAAGCTTGCACGGGGGTGTGCAAAGAGTTTGGCAAGAATGAAAGGTAGTTGTCCAAAACTCGTTCTTTTCCAATAGAATAACCATGGAAAAGGCAGGAGAGTGGTAAAGTACTGTTTTCTCTAAGTCTGAAGGCTGCCCACACTGTGCCTGTGTGCTGCAGCTTGCATCTTCGCCTTTGGGAAGCT
Organism: Molothrus aeneus; assembly: GCF_037042795.1. Classification (NCBI taxonomy): domain Eukaryota; kingdom Metazoa; phylum Chordata; class Aves; order Passeriformes; family Icteridae; genus Molothrus; species Molothrus aeneus. Next base: position 53,501 of record NW_027098825.1, read on the forward strand.
GCCGCTCGCCGATTCTCCCGGAGGCGAAGAAGCGGCTTCTTCGCACACAGAGCATTGTGGCGAGCGCAGGGAGCTCCTGAGCGCGGTTTGTGCCGAAAGAAGCCCGGGACCGGCACTTAGCTTCGGAGAGCTGCGTATCTGCGTCTTCTGCGTGTCTTGCCGCTCTACACTCAGCCAAAAGCTTTTCCACCATATCTTGCAAGGAGAAACTCTGCCAGGAAAGAAAACATCCAAAATCTTGTTCTAAAGCTTGCACGGGGGTCTGCAAAGAGTTTGGCAAGAATGAAAGGTAGTTGTCCAAAACTCGTTCTTTTCCAATAGAATAACCATGGATAAGGCAGGAGAGTGGTAAAGTACTGTTTTCTCTAAGTCTGAAGGCTGCCCACACTGTGCCTGTGTGCTGCAGCTTGCATCTTCGCCTTTGGGAAGCTGCCGCTCGCCGATTCTCCCGGAGGCGAAGAAGCGGCTTCTTCGCACACAGAGCATTGTGGCGAGCGCAGGGAGCTGCTGAGAGCGGTTTGTGCCGAAAGAAGCCTGGGACCGGCACTTAGCTTCGGAGAGCTGCGTATCTGCGTCTTCTGCGTGTCTTGCCGCTCTACACTCAGCAAAAAGCTTTTCCACCATATCTTGCAAGGAGAAACTCTGCCAGGAAAGAAAACATCCAAAATCTTGTTCTAAAGCTTGCACGGGGGTCTGCAAAGAGTTTGGCAAGAATGAAAGGTAGTTGTCCAAAACTCGTTCTTTTCCAATAGAATAACCATGGATAAGGCAGGAGAGTGGTAAAGTACTGTTTTCTCTAAGTCTGAAGGCTGCCCACACTGTGCCTGTGTGCTGCAGCTTGCATCTTCGCCTTTGGGAAGCTGCCGCTCGCCGATTCTCCCGGAGGCGAAGAAGCGGCTTCTTCGCACACAGAGCATTGTGGCGAGCGCAGGGAGCTCCTGAGAGCGGTTTGTGCCGAAAGAAGCCCGGGACCGGCACTTAGCTTCGGAGAGCTGCGTATCTGCGTCTTCTGCGTGTCTTGCCGCTCTACACTCAGCCAAAAGCTTTTCCACCATATCTTGCAAGGAGAAACTCTGCCAGGAAAGAAAACATCCAAAATCTTGTTCTAAAGCTTGCACGGGGGTCTGCAAAGAGTTTGGCAAGAATGAAAGGTAGTTGTCCAAAACTCGTTCTTTTCCAATAGAATAACCATGGAAAAGGCAGGAGAGTGGTAAAGTACTGTTTTCTCTAAGTCTGAAGGCTGCCCACACTGTGCCTGTGTGCTGCAGCTTGCATCTTCGCCTTTGGGAAGCTGCCGCTCGCCGATTCTCCCGGAGGCGAAGAAGCGGCTTCTTCGCACACAGAGCATTGTGGCGAGCGCAGGGAGCTCCTGAGAGCGGTTTGTGCCGAAAGAAGCCCGGGACCGGCACTTAGCTTCGGAGAGCTGCGTATCTGCGTCTTCTGCGTGTCTTGCCGCTCAACACTCAGCAAAAAGCTTTTCCACCATATCTTGCAAGGAGAAACTCTGCCAGGGAAGAAAACATCCAAAATCTTGTTCTAAAGCTTGCACGGGGGTCTGCAAAGAGTTTGGCAAGAATGAAAGGTAGTTGTCCAAAACTCGTTCTTTTCCAATAGAATAACCATGGAAAAGGCAGGAGAGTGGTAAAGTACTGTTTTCTCTAAGTCTGAAGGCTGCCCACACTGTGCCTGTGTGCTGCAGCTTGCATCTTCGCCTTTGGGAAGCTGCCGCGCGCCGATTCTCCCGGAGGCGAAGAAGCGGCTTCTTCGCACACAGAGCATTGTGGCGAGCGCAGGGAGCTCCTGAGAGCGGTTTGTGCCGAAAGAAGCCTGGGACCGGCACTTAGCTTCGGAGAGCTGCGTATCTGCGTCTTCTGCGTGTCTTGCCGCTCTACACTCAGCAAAAAGCTTTTCCACCATATCTTGCAAGGAGAAACTCTGCCAGGAAAGAAAACATCCAAAATCTGGTTCTAAAGCTTGCACGGGGGTCTGCAAAGAGTTTGGCAAGAATGAAAGGTAGTTGTCCAAAACTCGTTCTTTTCCAATAGAATAACCATGGAAAAGGCAGGAGAGTGGTAAAGTACTGTTTTCTCTAAGTCTGAAGGCTGCCCACACTGTGCCTGTGTGCTGCAGCTTGCATCTTCGCCTTTGGGAAGCTGCCGCTCGCCGATTCTCCCGGAGGCGAAGAAACGGCTTCTTCGCACACAGAGCATTGTGGCGAGCGCAGGGAGCTCCTGAGAGCGGTTTGTGCCGAAAGAAGCCCGGGACCGGCACTTAGCTTCGGAGAGCTGCGTATCTGCGTCTTCTGCGTGTCTTGCCGCTCTACACTCAGCAAAAAGCTTTTCCACCATATCTTGCAAGGAGAAACTCTGCCAGGAAAGAAAACATCCAAAATCTTGTTCTAAAGCTTGCACGGGGGTCTGCAAAGAGTTTGGCAAGAATGAAAGGTAGTTGTCCAAAACTCGTTCTTTTCCAATAGAATAACCATGGAAAAGGCAGGAGAGTGGTAAAGTACTGTTTTCTCTAAGTCTGAAGGCTGCCCACACTGTGCCTGTGTGCTGCAGCTTGCATCTTCGCCTTTGGGAAGCTGCCGCTCGCCGATTCTCCCGGAGGCGAAGAAGCGGCTTCTTCGCACACAGAGCATTGTGGCGAGCGCAGGGAGCTCCTGAGAGCGGTTTGTGCCGAAAGAAGCCCGGGACCGGCACTTAGCTTCGGAGAGCTGCGTATCTGCGTCTTCTGCGTGTCTTGCCGCTCTACACTCAGCCAAAAGCTTTTCCACCATATCTTGCAAGGAGAAACTCTGCCAGGAAAGAAAACATCCAAAATCTTGTTCTAAAGCTTGCACGGGGGTCTGCAAAGAGTTTGGCAAGAATGAAAGGTAGTTGTCCAAAACTCGTTCTTTTCCAATAGAATAACCATGGAAAAGGCAGGAGAGTGGTAAAGTACTGTTTTCTCTAAGTCTGAAGGCTGCCCACACTGTGCCTGTGTGCTGCAGCTTGCATCTTCGCCTTTGGGAAGCTGCCGCTCGCCGATTCTCCCGGAGGCGAAGAAGCGGCTTCTTCGCACACAGAGCATTGTGGCGAGCGCAGGGAGCTCCTGAGAGCGGTTTGTGCCGAAAGAAGCCCGGGACCGGCACTTAGCTTCGGAGAGCTGCGTATCTGCGTCTTCTGCGTGTCTTGCCGCTCTACACTCAGCCAAAAGCTTTTCCACCATATCTTGCAAGGAGAAACTCTGCCAGGAAAGAAAACATCCAAAATCTTGTTCTAAAGCTTGCACGGGGGTCTGCAAAGAGTTTAGCAAGAATGAAAGGTAGTTGTCCAAAACTCGTTCTTTTCCAATAGAATAACCATGGAAAAGGCAGGAGAGTGGTAAAGTACTGTTTTCTCTAAGTCTGAAGGCTGCCCACACTGTGCCTGTGTGCTGCAGCTTGCATCTTCGCCTTTGGGAAGCTGCCGCTCGCCGATTCTCCCGGAGGCGAAGAAGCGGCTTCTTCGCACACAGAGCATTGTGGCGAGCGCAGGGAGCTCCTGAGAGCGGTTTGTGCCGAAAGAAGCCCGGGACCGGCACTTAGCTTCGGAGAGCTGCGTATCTGCGTCTTCTGCGTGTCTTGCCGCTCTACACTCAGCAAAAAGCTTTTCCACCATATCTTGCAAGGAGAAACTCTGCCAGGAAAGAAAACATCCAAAATCTTGTTCTAAAGCTTGCACGGGGGTGTGCAAAGAGTTTGGCAAGAATGAAAGGTAGTTGTCCAAAACTCGTTCTTTTCCAATAGAATAACCATGGAAAAGGCAGGAGAGTGGTAAAGTACTGTTTTCTCTAAGTCTGAAGGCTGCCCACACTGTGCCTGTGTGCTGCAGCTTGCATCTTCGCCTTTGGGAAGCTGCCGCTCGCCGATTCTCCCGGAGGCGAAGAAACGGCTTCTTCGCACACAGAGCATTGTGGCGAGCGCATGGAGCTCCTGAGAGCGGTTTGTGCCGAAAGAAGCCCGGGACCGGCACTTAGCTTCGGAGAGCTGCGTATCTGCGTCTTCTGCGTGTCTTGCCGCTCTACACTCAGCCAAAAGCTTTTCCACCATATCTTGCAAGGAGAAACTCTGCCAGGAAAGAAAACATCCAAAATCTTGTTCTAAAGCTTGCACGGGGGTGTGCAAAGAGTTTGGCAAGAATGAAAGGTAGTTGTCCAAAACTCGTTCTTTTCCAATAGAATAACCATGGAAAAGGCAGGAGAGTGGTAAAGTACTGTTTTCTCTAAGTCTGAAGGCTGCCCACACTGTGCCTGTGTGCTGCAGCTTGCATCTTCGCCTTTGGGAAGCTGCCGCTCGCCGATTCTCCCGGAGGCGAAGAAACGGCTTCTTCGCACACAGAGCATTGTGGCGAGCGCAGGGAGCTCCTGAGAGCGGTTTGTGCCGAAAGAAGCCCGGGACCGGCACTTAGCTTCGGAGAGCTGCGTATCTGCGTCTTCTGCGTGTCTTGCCGCTCTACACTCAGCCAAAAGCTTTTCCACCATATCTTGCAAGGAGAAACTCTGCCAGGAAAGAAAACATCCAAAATCTTGTTCTAAAGCTTGCACGGGGGTGTGCAAAGTGTTTGGCAAGAATGAAAGGTAGTTGTCCAAAACTCGTTCTTTTCCAATAGAATAACCATGGAAAAGGCAGGAGAGTGGTAAAGTACTGTTTTCTCTAAGTCTGAAGGCTGCCCACACTGTGCCTGTGTGCTGCAGCTTGCATCTTCGCCTTTGGGAAGCTGCCGCTCGCCGATTCTCCCGGAGGCGAAGAAGCGGCTTCTTCGCACACAGAGCATTGTGGCGAGCGCAGGGAGCTCCTGAGAGCGGTTTGTGCCGAAAGAAGCCCGGGACCGGCACTTAGCTTCGGAGAGCTGCGTATCTGCGTCTTCTGCGTGTCTTGCCGCTCTACACTCAGCCAAAAGCTTTTCCACCATATCTTGCAAGGAGAAACTCTGCCAGGAAAGAAAACATCCAAAATCTTGTTCTAAAGCTTGCACGGGGGTCTGCAAAGAGTTTGGCAAGAATGAAAGGTAGTTGTCCAAAACTCGTTCTTTTCCAATAGAATAACCATGGAAAAGGCAGGAGAGTGGTAAAGTACTGTTTTCTCTAAGTCTGAAGGCTGCCCACACTGTGCCTGTGTGCTGCAGCTTGCATCTTCGCCTTTGGGAAGCTGCCGCTCGCCGATTCTCCCGGAGGCGAAGAAGCGGCTTCTTCGCACACAGAGCATTGTGGCGAGCGCAGGGAGCTCCTGAGAGCGGTTTGTGCCGAAAGAAGCCCGGGACCGGCACTTAGCTTCGGAGAGCTGCATATCTGCGTCTTCTGCGTGTCTTGCCGCTCTACACTCAGCAAAAAGCTTTTCCACCATATCTTGCAAGGAGAAACTCTGCCAGGAAAGAAAACATCCAAAATCTTGTTCTAAAGCTTGCACGGGGGTGTGCAAAGAGTTTGGCAAGAATGAAAGGTAGTTGTCCAAAACTCGTTCTTTTCCAATAGAATAACCATGGAAAAGGCAGGAGAGTGGTAAAGTACTGTTTTCTCTAAGTCTGAAGGCTGCCCACACTGTGCCTGTGTGCTGCAGCTTGCATCTTCGCCTTTGGGAAGCTGCCGCTCGCCGATTCTCCCGGAGGCGAAGAAACGGCTTCTTCGCACACAGAGCATTGTGGCGAGCGCAGGGAGCTCCTGAGAGCGGTTTGTGCCGAAAGAAGCCCGGGACCGGCACTTAGCTTCGGAGAGCTGCGTATCTGCGTCTTCTGCGTGTCTTGCCGCTCTACACTCAGCCAAAAGCTTTTCCACCATATCTTGCAAGGAGAAACTCTGCCAGGAAAGAAAACATCCAAAATCTTGTTCTAAAGCTTGCACGGGGGTGTGCAAAGAGTTTGGCAAGAATGAAAGGTAGTTGTCCAAAACTCGTTCTTTTCCAATAGAATAACCATGGAAAAGGCAGGAGAGTGGTAAAGTACTGTTTTCTCTAAGTCTGAAGGCTGCCCACACTGTGCCTGTGTGCTGCAGCTTGCATCTTCGCCTTTGGGAAGCTGCCGCTCGCCGATTCTCCCGGAGGCGAAGAAGCGGCTTCTTCGCACACAGAGCATTGTGGCGAGCGCAGGGAGCTCCTGAGCGCGGTTTGTGCCGAAAGAAGCCCGGGACCGGCACTTAGCTTCGGAGAGCTGCGTATCTGCGTCTTCTGCGTGTCTTGCCGCTCTACACTCAGCCAAAAGCTTTTCCACCATATCTTGCAAGGAGAAACTCTGCCAGGAAAGAAAACATCCAAAATCTTGTTCTAAAGCTTGCACGGGGGTCTGCAAAGAGTTTGGCAAGAATGAAAGGTAGTTGTCCAAAACTCGTTCTTTTCCAATAGAATAACCATGGATAAGGCAGGAGAGTGGTAAAGTACTGTTTTCTCTAAGTCTGAAGGCTGCCCACACTGTGCCTGTGTGCTGCAGCTTGCATCTTCGCCTTTGGGAAGCTGCCGCTCGCCGATTCTCCCGGAGGCGAAGAAGCGGCTTCTTCGCACACAGAGCATTGTGGCGAGCGCAGGGAGCTGCTGAGAGCGGTTTGTGCCGAAAGAAGCCCGGGACCGGCACTTAGCTTCGGAGAGCTGCGTATCTGCGTCTTCTGCGTGTCTTGCCGCTCTACACTCAGCAAAAAGCTTTTCCACCATATCTTGCAAGGAGAAACTCTGCCAGGAAAGAAAACATCCAAAATCTTGTTCTAAAGCTTGCACGGGGGTCTGCAAAGAGTTTGGCAAGAATGAAAGGTAGTTGTCCAAAACTCGTTCTTTTCCAATAGAATAACCATGGATAAGGCAGGAGAGTGGTAAAGTACTGTTTTCTCTAAGTCTGAAGGCTGCCCACACTGTGCCTGTGTGCTGCAGCTTGCATCTTCGCCTTTGGGAAGCTGCCGCTCTCCGATTCTCCCGGAGGCGAAGAAGCGGCTTCTTCGCACACAGAGCATTGTGGCGAGCGCAGGGAGCTCCTGAGAGCGGTTTGTGCCGAAAGAAGCCCGGGACCGGCACTTAGCTTCGGAGAGCTGCGTATCTGCGTCTTCTGCGTGTCTTGCCGCTCTACACTCAGCCAAAAGCTTTTCCACCATATCTTGCAAGGAGAAACTCTGCCAGGAAAGAAAACATCCAAAATCTTGTTCTAAAGCTTGCACGGGGGTGTGCAAAGAGTTTGGCAAGAATGAAAGGTAGTTGTCCAAAACTCGTTCTTTTCCAATAGAATAACCATGGAAAAGGCAGGAGAGTGGTAAAGTACTGTTTTCTCTAAGTCTGAAGGCTGCCCACACTGTGCCTGTGTGCTGCAGCTTGCATCTTCGCCTTTGGGAAGCTGCCGCTCGCCGATTCTCCCGGAGGCGAAGAAGCGGCTTCTTCGCACACAGAGCATTGTGGCGAGCGCAGGGAGCTCCTGAGAGCGGTTTGTGCCGAAAGAAGCCCGGGACCGGCACTTAGCTTCGGAGAGCTGCGTATCTGCGTCTTCTGCGTGTCTTGCCGCTCTACACTCAGCCAAAAGCTTTTCCACCATATCTTGCAAGGAGAAACTCTGCCAGGAAAGAAAACATCCAAAATCTTGTTCTAAAGCTTGCACGGGGGTCTGCAAAGAGTTTGGCAAGAATGAAAGGTAGTTGTCCAAAACTCGTTCTTTTCCAATAGAATAACCATGGATAAGGCAGGAGAGTGGTAAAGTACTGTTTTCTCTAAGTCTGAAGGCTGCCCACACTGTGCCTGTGTGCTGCAGCTTGCATCTTCGCCTTTGGGAAGCTGCCGCTCGCCGATTCTCCCGGAGGCGAAGAAGCGGCTTCTTCGCACACAGAGCATTGTGGCGAGCGCAGGGAGCTGCTGAGAGCGGTTTGTGCCGAAAGAAGCCCGGGACCGGCACTTAGCTTCGGAGAGCTGCGTATCTGCGTCTTCTGCGTGTCTTGCCGCTCTACACTCAGCAAAAAGCTTTTCCACCATATCTTGCAAGGAGAAACTCTGCCAGGAAAGAAAACATCCAAAATCTTGTTCTAAAGCTTGCACGGGGGTCTGCAAAGAGTTTGGCAAGAATGAAAGGTAGTTGTCCAAAACTCGTTCTTTTCCAATAGAATAACCATGGATAAGGCAGGAGAGTGGTAAAGTACTGTTTTCTCTAAGTCTGAAGGCTGCCCACACTGTGCCTGTGTGCTGCAGCTTGCATCTTCGCCTTTGGGAAGCTGCCGCTCGCCGATTCTCCCGGAGGCGAAGAAGCGGCTTCTTCGCACACAGAGCATTGTGGCGAGCGCAGGGAGCTCCTGAGAGCGGTTTGTGCCGAAAGAAGCCCGGGACCGGCACTTAGCTTCGGAGAGCTGCGTATCTGCGTCTTCTGCGTGTCTTGCCGCTCTACACTCAGCCAAAAGCTTTTCCACCATATCTTGCAAGGAGAAACTCTGCCAGGAAAGAAAACATCCAAAATCTTGTTCTAAAGCTTGCACGGGGGTCTGCAAAGAGTTTGGCAAGAATGAAAGGTAGTTGTCCAAAACTCGTTCTTTTCCAATAGAATAACCATGGAAAAGGCAGGAGAGTGGTAAAGTACTGTTTTCTCTAAGTCTGAAGGCTGCCCACACTGTGCCTGTGTGCTGCAGCTTGCATCTTCGCCTTTGGGAAGCTGCCGCTCGCCGATTCTCCCGGAGGCGAAGAAGCGGCTTCTTCGCACACAGAGCATTGTGGCGAGCGCAGGGAGCTCCTGAGAGCGGTTTGTGCCGAAAGAAGCCCGGGACCGGCACTTAGCTTCGGAGAGCTGCGTATCTGCGTCTTCTGCGTGTCTTGCCGCTCTACACTCAGCCAAAAGCTTTTCCACCATATCTTGCAAGGAGAAACTCTGCCAGGAAAGAAAACATCCAAAATCTTGTTCTAAAGCTTGCACGGGGGTCTGCAAAGAGTTTGGCAAGAATGAAAGGTAGTTGTCCAAAACTCGTTCTTTTCCAATAGAATAACCATGGAAAAGGCAGGAGAGTGGTAAAGTACTGTTTTCTCTAAGTCTGAAGGCTGCCCACACTGTGCCTGTGTGCTGCAGCTTGCATCTTCGCCTTTGGGAAGCTGCCGCTCGCCGATTCTCCCGCAGGCGAAGAAGCGGCTTCTTCGCACACAGAGCATTGTGGCGAGCGCAGGGAGCTCCTGAGAGCGGTTTGTGCCGAAAGAAGCCCGGGACCGGCACTTAGCTTCGGAGAGCTGCGTATCTGCGTCTTCTGCGTGTCTTGCCGCTCTACACTCAGCCAAAAGCTTTTCCACCATATCTTGCAAGGAGAAACTCTGCCAGGAAAGAAAACATCCAAAATCTTGTTCTAAAGCTTGCACGGGGGTGTGCAAAGTGTTTGGCAAGAATGAAAGGTAGTTGTCCAAAACTCGTTCTTTTCCAATAGAATAACCATGGAAAAGGCAGGAGAGTGGTAAAGTACTGTTTTCTCTAAGTCTGAAGGCTGCCCACACTGTGCCGGTGTGCTGCAGCTTGCATCTTCGCCTTTGGGAAGCTGCCGCTCGCCGATTCTCCCGGAGGCGAAGAAGCGGCTTCTTCGCACACAGAGCATTGTGGCGAGCGCAGGGAGCTCCTGAGCGCGGTTTGTGCCGAAAGAAGCCCGGGACCGGCACTTAGCTTCGGAGAGCTGCGTATCTGCGTCTTCTGCGTGTCTTGCCGCTCTACACTCAGCCAAAAGCTTTTCCACCATATCTTGCAAGGAGAAACTCTGCCAGGAAAGAAAACATCCAAAATCTTGTTCTAAAGCTTGCACGGGGGTCTGCAAAGAGTTTGGCAAGAATGAAAGGTAGTTGTCCAAAACTCGTTCTTTTCCAATAGAATAACCATGGATAAGGCAGGAGAGTGGTAAAGTACTGTTTTCTCTAAGTCTGAAGGCTGCCCACACTGTGCCTGTGTGCTGCAGCTTGCATCTTCGCCTTTGGGAAGCTGCCGCTCGCCGATTCTCCCAGAGGCGAAGAAGCGGCTTCTTCGCACACAGAGCATTGTGGCGAGCGCAGGGAGCTGCTGAGAGCGGTTTGTGCCGAAAGAAGCCCGGGACCGGCACTTAGCTTCGGAGAGCTGCGTATCTGCGTCTTCTGCGTGTCTTGCCGCTCTACACTCAGCAAAAAGCTTTTCCACCATATCTTGCAAGGAGAAACTCTGCCAGGAAAGAAAACATCCAAAATCTTGTTCTAAAGCTTGCACGGGGGTCTGCAAAGAGTTTGGCAAGAATGAAAGGTAGTTGTCCAAAACTCGTTCTTTTCCAATAGAATAACCATGGATAAGGCAGGAGAGTGGTAAAGTACTGTTTTCTCTAAGTCTGAAGGCTGCCCACACTGTGCCTGTGTGCTGCAGCTTGCATCTTCGCCTTTGGGAAGCTGCCGCTCGCCGATTCTCCCGGAGGCGAAGAAGCGGCTTCTTCGCACACAGAGCATTGTGGCGAGCGCAGGGAGCTCCTGAGAGCGGTTTGTGCCGAAAGAAGCCCGGGACCGGCACTTAGCTTCGGAGAGCTGCGTATCTGCGTCTTCTGCGTGTCTTGCCGCTCAACACTCAGCAAAAAGCTTTTCCACCATATCTTGCAAGGAGAAACTCTGCCAGGGAAGAAAACATCCAAAATCTTGTTCTAAAGCTTGCACGGGGGTCTGCAAAGAGTTTGGCAAGAATGAAAGGTAGTTGTCCAAAACTCGTTCTTTTCCAATAGAATAACCATGGAAAAGGCAGGAGAGTGGTAAAGTACTGTTTTCTCTAAGTCTGAAGGCTGCCCACACTGTGCCGGTGTGCTGCAGCTTGCATCTTCGCCTTTGGGAAGCTGCCGCTCGCCGATTCTCCCGGAGGCGAAGAAGCGGCTTCTTCGCACACAGAGCATTGTGGCGAGCGCAGGGAGCTCCTGAGAGCGGTTTGTGCCGAAAGAAGCCCGGGACCGGCACTTAGCTTCGGAGAGCTGCGTATCTGCGTCTTCTGCGTGTCTTGCCGCTCTACACTCAGCCAAAAGCTTTTCCACCATATCTTGCAAGGAGAAACTCTGCCAGGAAAGAAAACATCCAAAATCTTGTTCTAAAGCTTGCACGGGGGTCTGCAAAGAGTTTGGCAAGAATGAAAGGTAGTTGTCCAAAACTCGTTCTTTTCCAATAGAATAACCATGGAAAAGGCAGGAGAGTGGTAAAGTACTGTTTTCTCTAAGTCTGAAGGCTGCCCACACTGTGCCTGTGTGCCGCAGCTTGCATCTTCGCCTTTGGGAAGCTGCCGCTCGCCGATTCTCCCGCAGGCGAAGAAGCGGCTTCTTCGCACAAAGAGCATTGTGGCGAGCGCAGGGAGCTCCTGAGAGCGGTTTGTGCCGAAAGAAGCCCGGGACCGGCACTTAGCTTCGGAGAGCTGCGTATCTGTGTCTTCTGCGTGTCTTGCCGCTCTACACTCAGCAAAAAGCTTTTCCACCATATCTTGCAAGGAGAAACTCTGCCAGGAAAGAAAACATCCAAAATCTTGTTCTAAAGCTTGCACGGGGGTCTGCAAAGAGTTTGGCAAGAATGAAAGGTAGTTGTCCAAAACTCGTTCTTTTCCAATAGAATAACCATGGAAAAGGCAGGAGAGTGGTAAAGTACTGTTTTCTCTAAGTCTGAAGGCTGCCCACACTGTGCCTGTGTGCCGCAGCTTGCATCTTCGCCTTTGGGAAGCTGCCGCTCGCCGATTCTCCCGCAGGCGAAGAAGCGGCTTCTTCGCACACAGAGCATTGTGGCGAGCGCAGGGAGCTCCTGAGAGCGGTTTGTGCCGAAAGAAGCCCGGGACCGGCACTTAGCTTCGGAGAGCTGCGTATCTGCGTCTTCTGCGTGTCTTGCCGCTCTACGTTCAGCCAAAGGCTTTTCCAGCATATCTTGCAAGGAGAAACTCTGCCAGGAAAGAAAACATCCAAAATCTTGTTCTAAAGCTTGCACGGGGGTCTGCAAAGAGTTTGGCAAGAATGAAAGGTAGTTGTCCAAAACTCGTTCTTTTCCAATAGAATAACCATGGAAAAGGCAGGAGAGTGGTAAAGTACTGGTTTCTCTAAGTCTGAAGGCTGCCCACACTGTGCCTGTGTGCTGCAGCTTGCATCTTCGCCTTTGGGAAGCTGCCGCTCGCCGATTCTCCCGGAGGCGAAGAAGCGGCTTCTTCGCACACAGAGCATTGTGGCGAGCGCAGGGAGCTCCTGAGAGCGGTTTGTGCCGAAAGAAGCCCGGGACCGGCACTTAGCTTCGGAGAGCTGCGTATCTGCGTCTTCTGCGTGTCTTGCCGCTCTACACTCAGCCAAAAGCTTTTCCAGCATATCTTGCAAGGAGAAACTCTGCCAGGAAAGAAAACATCCAAAATCTTGTTCTAAAGCTTGCACGGGGGTCTGCAAAGAGTTTGGCAAGAATGAAAGGTAGTTGTCCAAAACTCGTTCTTTTCCAATAGAATAACCATGGAAAAGGCAGGAGAGTGGTAAAGTACTGTTTTCTCTAAGTCTGAAGGCTGCCCACACTGTGCCTGCGTGCTGCAGCTTGCATCTTCGCCTTTGGGAAGCTGCCGCTCAGCGATTCTCCCGGAGGCGAAGAAGCGGCTTCTTCGCACACAGAGCATTGTGGCGAGCGCAGGGAGCTCCTGAGAGCGGTTTGTGCCGAAAGAAGCCCGGGACCGGCACTTAGCTTCGGAGAGCTGCGTATCTGCGTCTTCTGCGTGTCTTGCCGCTCTACACTCAGCAAAAAGCTTTTCCACCATATCTTGCAAGGAGAAACTCTGCCAGGAAAGAAAACATCCAAAATCTTGTTCTAAAGCTTGCACGCGGGTCTGCAAAGAGTTTGGCAAGAATGAAAGGTAGTTGTCCAAAACTCGTTCTTTTCCAATAGAATAACCATGGAAGAGGCAGGAGAGTGGTAAAGTACTGTTTTCTCTAAGTCTGAAGGCTGCCCACACTGTGCCTGTGTGCTGCAGCTTGCATCTTCGCCTTTGGGAAGCTGCCGCTCGCCGATTCTCCCGCAGGCGAAGAAGCGGCTTCTTCGCACAAAGAGCATTGTGGCGAGCGCAGGGAGCTCCTGAGAGCGGTTTGTGCCGAAAGAAGCCCGGGACCGGCACTTAGCTTCGGAGAGCTGCGTATCTGTGTCTTCTGCGTGTCTTGCCGCTCTACACTCAGCAAAAAGCTTTTCCACCATATCTTGCAAGGAGAAACTCTGCCAGGAAAGAAAACATCCAAAATCTTGTTCTAAAGCTTGCACGGGGGTCTGCAAAGAGTTTGGCAAGAATGAAAGGTAGTTGTCCAAAACTCGTTCTTTTCCAATAGAATAACCATGGAAAAGGCAGGAGAGTGGTAAAGTACTGTTTTCTCTAAGTCTGAAGGCTGCCCACACTGTGCCTGTGTGCCGCAGCTTGCATCTTCGCCTTTGGGAAGCTGCCGCTCGCCGATTCTCCCGCAGGCGAAGAAGCGGCTTCTTCGCACACAGAGCATTGTGGCGAGCGCAGGGAGCTCCTGAGAGCGGTTTGTGCCGAAAGAAGCCCGGGACCGGCACTTAGCTTCGGAGAGCTGCGTATCTGCGTCTTCTGCGTGTCTTGCCGCTCTACGTTCAGCCAAAGGCTTTTCCAGCATATCTTGCAAGGAGAAACTCTGCCAGGAAAGAAAACATCCAAAATCTTGTTCTAAAGCTTGCACGGGGGTCTGCAAAGAGTTTGGCAAGAATGAAAGGTAGTTGTCCAAAACTCGTTCTTTTCCAATAGAATAACCATGGAAAAGGCAGGAGAGTGGTAAAGTACTGGTTTCTCTAAGTCTGAAGGCTGCCCACACTGTGCCTGTGTGCTGCAGCTTGCATCTTCGCCTTTGGGAAGCTGCCGCTCGCCGATTCTCCCGGAGGCGAAGAAGCGGCTTCTTCGCACACAGAGCATTGTGGCGAGCGCAGGGAGCTCCTGAGAGCGGTTTGTGCCGAAAGAAGCCCGGGACCGGCACTTAGCTTCGGAGAGCTGCGTATCTGCGTCTTCTGCGTGTCTTGCCGCTCTACACTCAGCCAAAAGCTTTTCCAGCATATCTTGCAAGGAGAAACTCTGCCAGGAAAGAAAACATCCAAAATCTTGTTCTAAAGCTTGCACGGGGGTCTGCAAAGAGTTTGGCAAGAATGAAAGGTAGTTGTCCAAAACTCGTTCTTTTCCAATAGAATAACCATGGAAAAGGCAGGAGAGTGGTAAAGTACTGTTTTCTCTAAGTCTGAAGGCTGCCCACACTGTGCCTGCGTGCTGCAGCTTGCATCTTCGCCTTTGGGAAGCTGCCGCTCAGCGATTCTCCCAGAGGCGAAGAAGCGGCTTCTTCGCACACAGAGCATTGTGGCGAGCGCAGGGAGCTCCTGAGAGCGGTTTGTGCCGAAAGAAGCCCGGGACCGGCACTTAGCTTCGGAGAGCTGCGTATCTGCGTCTTCTGCGTGTCTTGCCGCTCTACACTCAGCAAAAAGCTTTTCCACCATATCTTGCAAGGAGAAACTCTGCCAGGAAAGAAAACATCCAAAATCTTGTTCTAAAGCTTGCACGCGGGTCTGCAAAGAGTTTGGCAAGAATGAAAGGTAGTTGTCCAAAACTCGTTCTTTTCCAATAGAATAACCATGGAAGAGGCAGGAGAGTGGTAAAGTACTGTTTTCTCTAAGTCTGAAGGCTGCCCACACTGTGCCTGTGTGCTGCAGCTTGCATCTTCGCCTTTGGGAAGCTGCCGCTCGCCGATTCTCCCGGAGGCGAAGAAGCGGCTTCTTCGCACACAGAGCATTGTGGCGAGCGCAGGGAGCTCCTGAGAGCGGTTTGTGCCGAAAGAAGCCCGGGACCGGCACTTAGCTTCGGAGAGCTGCGTATCTGCGTCTTCTGCGTGTCTTGCCGCTCTACACTCAGCAAAAAGCTTTTCCACCATATCTTGCAAGGAGAAACTCTGCCAGGAAAGAAAACATCCAAAATCTTGTTCTAAAGCTTGCACGGGGGTCTGCAAAGAGTTTGGCAAGAATGAAAGGTAGTTGTCCAAAACTCGTTCTTTTCCAATAGAATAACCATGGAAAAGGCAGGAGAGTGGTAAAGTACTGTTTTCTCTAAGTCTGAAGGCTGCCCACACTGTGCCTGTGTGCTGCAGCTTGCATCTTCGCCTTTGGGAAGCTGCCGCTCGCCGATTCTCCCGCAGGCGAAGAAGCGGCTTCTTCGCACAAAGAGCATTGTGGCGAGCGCAGGGAGCTCCTGAGAGCGGTTTGTGCCGAAAGAAGCCCGGGACCGGCACTTAGCTTCGGAGAGCTGCGTATCTGCGTCTTCTGCGTGTCTTGCCGCTCTACACTCAGCAAAAAGCTTTTCCACCATATCTTGCAAGGAGAAACTCTGCCAGGAAAGAAAACATCCAAAATCTTGTTCTAAAGCTTGCACGGGGGTGTGCAAAGAGTTTGGCAAGAATGAAAGGTAGTTGTCCAAAACTCGTTCTTTTCCAATAGAATAACCATGGAAAAGGCAGGAGAGTGGTAAAGTACTGTTTTCTCTAAGTCTGAAGGCTGCCCACACTGTGCCTGTGTGCCGCAGCTTGCATCTTCGCCTTTGGGAAGCTGCCGCTCGCCGATTCTCCCGCAGGCGAAGAAGCGGCTTCTTCGCACACAGAGCATTGTGGCGAGCGCAGGGAGCTCCTGAGAGCGGTTTGTGCCGAAAGAAGCCCGGGACCGGCACTTAGCTTCGGAGAGCTGCGTATCTGCGTCTTCTGCGTGTCTTGCCGCTCTACGTTCAGCCAAAGGCTTTTCCAGCATATCTTGCAAGGAGAAACTCTGCCAGGAAAGAAAACATCCAAAATCTTGTTCTAAAGCTTGCACGGGGGTCTGCAAAGAGTTTGGCAAGAATGAAAGGTAGTTGTCCAAAACTCGTTCTTTTCCAATAGAATAACCATGGAAAAGGCAGGAGAGTGGTAAAGTACTGTTTTCTCTAAGTCTGAAGGCTGCCCACACTGTGCCTGCGTGCTGCAGCTTGCATCTTCGCCTTTGGGAAGCTGCCGCTCGCCGATTCTCCCGGAGGCGAAGAAGCGGCTTCTTCACACACAGAGCATTGTGGCGAGCGCAGGGAGCTCCTGAGAGCGGTTTGTGCCGAAAGAAGCCCGGGACCGGCACTTAGCTTCGGAGAGCTGCGTATCTGCGTCTTCTGCGTGTCTTGCCGCTCTACACTCAGCAAAAAGCTTTTCCACCATATCTTGCAAGGAGAAACTCTGCCAGGAAAGAAAACATCCAAAATCTTGTTCTAAAGCTTGCACGGGGGTCTGCAAAGAGTTTGGCAAGAATGAAAGGTAGTTGTCCAAAACTCGTTCTTTTCCAATAGAATAACCATGGAAGAGGCAGGAGAGTGGTAAAGTACTGTTTTCTCTAAGTCTGAAGGCTGCCCACACTGTGCCTGTGTGCTGCAGCTTGCATCTTCGCCTTTGGGAAGCTGCCGCTCGCTGATTCTCCCGGAGGCGAAGAAGCGGCTTCTTCGCACACAGAGCATTGTGGCGAGCGCAGGGAGCTCCTGAGAGCGGTTTGTGCCGAAAGAAGCCCGGGACCGGCACTTAGCTTCGGAGAGCTGCGTATCTGCGTCTTCTGCGTGTCTTGCCGCCCTACACTCAGCAAAAAGCTTTTCCACCATATCTTGCAAGGAGAAACTCTGCCAGGAAAGAAAACATCCAAAATCTTGTTCTAAAGCTTGCACGGGGGTGTGCAAAGAGTTTGGCAAGAATGAAAGGTAGTTGTCCAAAACTCGTTCTTTTCCAATAGAATAACCATGGAAAAGGCAGGAGAGTGGTAAAGTACTGTTTTCTCTAAGTCTGAAGGCTGCCCACACTGTGCCTGTGTGCTGCAGCTTGCATCTTCGCCTTTGGGAAGCTGCCGCTCGCCGATTCTCCCGGAGGCGAAGAAGCGGCTTCTTCGCACACAGAGCATTGTGGCGAGCGCAGGGAGCTCCTGAGAGCGGTTTGTGCCGAAAGGAGCCCGGGACCGGCACTTAGCTTCGGAGAGCTGCGTATCTGCGTCTTCTGCGTGTCTTGCCGCTCAACACTCAGCAAAAAGCTTTTCCACCATATCTTGCAAGGAGAAACTCTGCCAGGGAAGAAAACATCCAAAATCTTGTTCTAAAGCTTGCACGGGGGTCTGCAAAGAGTTTGGCAAGAATGAAAGGTAGTTGTCCAAAACTCGTTCTTTTCCAATAGAATAACCATGGAAAAGGCAGGAGAGTGGTAAAGTACTGTTTTCTCTAAGTCTGAAGGCTGCCCACACTGTGCCTGTGTGCCGCAGCTTGCATCTTCGCCTTTGGGAAGCTGCCGCTCGCCGATTCTCCCGGAGGCGAAGAAGCGGCTTCTTCGCACACAGAGCATTGTGGCGAGCGCCGGGAGCTCCTGAGAGCGGTTTGTGCCGAAAGAAGCCCGGGACCGGCACTTAGCTTCGGAGAGCTGCGTATCTGCGTCTTCTGCGTGTCTTGCCGCTCTACACTCAGCAAAAAGCTTTTCCACCATATCTTGCAAGGAGAAACTCTGCCAGGAAAGAAAACATCCAAAATCTTGTTCTAAAGCTTGCACGGGGGTCTGCAAAGAGTTTGGCAAGAATGAAAGGTAGTTGTCCAAAACTCGTTCTTTTCCAATAGAATAACCATGGATAAGGCAGGAGAGTGGTAAAGTACTGTTTTCTCTAAGTCTGAAGGCTGCCCACACTGTGCCTGTGTGCTGCAGCTTGCATCTTCGCCTTTGGGAAGCTGCCGCTCGCCGATTCTCCCGGAGGCGAAGAAGCGGCTTCTTCGCACACAGAGCATTGTGGCCAGCGCAGGGAGCTCCTGAGAGCGGTTTGTGCCGAAAGAAGCCCGGGACCGGCACTTAGCTTCGGAGAGCTGCGTATCTGCGTCTTCTGCGTGTCTTGCCGCTCTACACTCAGCAAAAAGCTTTTCCACCATATCTTGCAAGGAGAAACTCTGCCAGGAAAGAAAACATCCAAAATCTTGTTCTAAAGCTTGCACGGGGGTGTGCAAAGAGTTTGGCAAGAATGAAAGGTAGTTGTCCAAAACTCGTTCTTTTCCAATAGAATAACCATGGAAAAGGCAGGAGAGTGGTAAAGTACTGTTTTCTCTAAGTCTGAAGGCTGCCCACACTGTGCCTGTGTGCCGCAGCTTGCATCTTCGCCTTTGGGAAGCTGCCGCTCGCCGATTCTCCCGCAGGCGAAGAAGCGGCTTCTTCGCACACAGAGCATTGTGGCGAGCGCAGGGAGCTCCTGAGAGCGGTTTGTGCCGAAAGAAGCCCGGGACCGGCACTTAGCTTCGGAGAGCTGCGTATCTGCGTCGTCTGCGTGTCTTGCCGCTCTACACTCAGCAAAAAGGCTTTTCCAGCATGTCTTGCAAGGAGAAACTCTGCCAGGAAAGAAAACATCCAAAATCTTGTTCTAAAGCTTGCACGGGGGTCTGCAAAGAGTTTGGCAAGAATGAAAGGTAGTTGTCCAAAACTCGTTCTTTTCCAATAGAATAACCATGGATAAGGCAGGAGAGTGGTAAAGTACTGTTTTCTCTAAGTCTGAAGGCTGCCCACACTGTGCCTGCGTGCTGCAGCTTGCATCTTCGCCTTTGGGAAGCTGCCGCTCGCCGATTCTCCCGGAGGCGAAGAAGCGGCTTCTTCGCACACAGAGCATTGTGGCGAGCGCAGGGAGCTCCTGAGAGCGGTTTGTGCCGAAAGAAGCCCGGGACCGGCACTTAGCTTCGGAGAGCTGCGTATCTGCGACTTCTGCGTGTCTTGCCGCTCTACACTCAGCAAAAAGCTTTTCCACCATATCTTGCAAGGAGAAACTCTGCCAGGAAAGAAAACATCCAAAATCTTGTTCTAAAGCTTGCACGGGGGTCTGCAAAGAGTTTGGCAAGAATGAAAGGTAGTTGTCCAAAACTCGTTCTTTTCCAATAGAATAACCATGGAAAAGGCAGGAGAGTGGTAAAGTACTGTTTTCTCTAAGTCTGAAGGCTGCCCACACTGTGCCTGTGTGCTGCAGCTTGCATCTTCGCCTTTGGGAAGCTGCCGCTCGCCGATTCTCCCGGAGGCGAAGAAGCGGCTTCTTCGCACACAGAGCATTGTGGCGAGCGCAGGGAGCTCCTGAGAGCGGTTTGTGCCGAAAGAAGCCCGGGACCGGCACTTAGCTTCGGAGAGCTGCGTATCTGCGTCTTCTGCGTGTCTTGCCGCTCTACACTCAGCCAAAAGCTTTTCCACCATATCTTGCAAGGAGAAACTCTGCCAGGAAAGAAAACATCCAAAATCTTGTTCTAAAGCTTGCACGGGGGTCTGCAAAGAGTTTGGCAAGAATGAAAGGTAGTTGTCCAAAACTCGTTCTTTTCCAATAGAATAACCATGGAAAAGGCAGGAGAGTGGTAAAGTACTGTTTTCTCTAAGTCTGAAGGCTGCCCACACTGTGCCTGTGTGCTGCAGCTTGCATCTTCGCCTTTGGGAAGCTGCCGCTCGCCGATTCTCCCGGAGGCGAAGAAGCGGCTTCTTCGCACACCGAGCATTGTGGCGAGCGCAGGGAGCTCCTGAGAGCGGTTTGTGCCGAAAGGAGCCCGGGACCGGCACTTAGCTTCGGAGAGCTGCGTATCTGCGTCTTCTGCGTGTCTTGCCGCTCTACACTCAGCAAAAAGCTTTTCCACCATATCTTGCAAGGAGAAACTCTGCCAGGAAAGAAAACATCCAAAATCTTGTTCTAAAGCTTGCACGGGGGTCTGCAAAGAGTTTGGCAAGAATGAAAGGTAGTTGTCCAAAACTCGTTCTTTTCCAATAGAATAACCATGGAAAAGGCAGGAGAGTGGTAAAGTACTGTTTTCTCTAAGTCTGAAGGCTGGCCACACTGTGCCTGTGTGCCGCAGCTTGCATCTTCGCCTTTGGGAAGCTGCCGCTCGCCGATTCTCCCGCAGGCGAAGAAGCGGCTTCTTCGCACACAGAGCATTGTGGCGAGCGCCGGGAGCTCCTGAGAGCGGTTTGTGCCGAAAGAAGCCCGGGACCGGCACTTAGCTTCGGAGAGCTGCGTATCTGCGTCTTCTGCGTGTCTTGCCGCTCTACATTCAGCAAAAAGCTTTTCCACCATATCTTGCAAGGAGAAACTCTGCCAGGAAAGAAAACATCCAAAATCTTGTTCTAAAGCTTGCACGGGGGTCTGCAAAGAGTTTGGCAAGAATGAAAGGTAGTTGTCCAAAACTCGTTCTTTTCCAATAGAATAACCATGGAAAAGGCAGGAGAGTGGTAAAGTACTGTTTTCTCTAAGTCTGAAGGCTGCCCACACTGTGCCTGTGTGCCGCAGCTTGCATCTTCGCCTTTGGGAAGCTGCCGCTCGCCGATTCTCCCGGAGGTGAAGAAGCGGCTTCTTCGCACACAGAGCATTGTGGCGAGCGCAGGGAGCTCCTGAGAGCGGTTT
Source organism: Molothrus aeneus (assembly GCF_037042795.1). NCBI lineage: Eukaryota > Metazoa > Chordata > Aves > Passeriformes > Icteridae > Molothrus > Molothrus aeneus. The sequence goes on from NW_027098825.1 coordinate 73,848, forward strand.
GTGCCGAAAGAAGCCCAGGACCGGCACTTAGCTTCGGAGAGCTGCGTATCTGCGTCTTCTGCGTGTCTTGCCGCTCTACACTCAGCAAAAAGCTTTTCCACCATATCTTGCAAGGAGAAACTCTGCCAGGAAAGAAAACATCCAAAATCTTGTTCTAAAGCTTGCACGGGGGTCTGCAAAGAGTTTGGCAAGAATGAAAGGTAGTTGTCCAAAACTCGTTCTTTTCCAATAGAATAACCATGGATAAGGCAGGAGAGTGGTAAAGTACTGTTTTCTCTAAGTCTGAAGGCTGCCCACACTGTGCCTGTGTGCTGCAGCTTGCATCTTCGCCTTTGGGAAGCTGCCGCTCGCCGAATCTCCCGGAGGCGAAGAAGCGGCTTCTTCGCACACAGAGCATTGTGGCGAGCGCAGGGAGCTCCTGAGAGCGGTTTGTGCCGAAAGAAGCCCGGGACCGGCACTTAGCTTCGGAGAGCTGCGTATCTGCGTCTTCTGCGTGTCTTGCCGCTCTACACTCAGCAAAAAGCTTTTCCACCATATCTTGCAAGGAGAAACTCTGCCAGGAAAGAAAACATCCAAAATCTTGTTCTAAAGCTTGCACGGGGGTCTGCAAAGAGTTTGGCAAGAATGAAAGGTAGTTGTCCAAAACTCGTTCTTTTCCAATAGAATAACCATGGAAAAGGCAGGAGAGTGGTAAAGTACTGTTTTCTCTAAGTCTGAATGCTGCCCACACTGTGCCTGTGTGCTGCAGCTTGCATCTTCGCCTTTGGGAAGCTGCCGCTCGCCGATTCTCCCGCAGGCGAAGAAGCGGCTTCTTCGCACACAGAGCATTGTGGCGAGCGCAGGGAGCTCCTGAGAGCGGTTTGTGCCGAAAGAAGCCCGGGACCGGCACTTAGCTTCGGAGAGCTGCGTATCTGCGTCTTCTGCGTGTCTTGCCGCTCTACACTCAGCCAAAAGCTTTTCCACCATATCTTGCAAGGAGAAACTCTGCCAGGAAAGAAAACATCCAAAATCTTGTTCTAAAGCTTGCACGCAGGTCTGCAAAGAGTTTGGCAAGAATGAAAGGTAGTTGTCCAAAACTCGTTCTTTTCCAATAGAATAACCATGGATAAGGCAGGAGAGTGGTAAAGTACTGTTTTCTCTAAGTCTGAAGGCTGCCCACACTGTGCCTGTGTGCTGCAGCTTGCATCTTCGCCTTTGGGAAGCTGCCGCTCGCCGATTCTCCCGGAGGCGAAGAAGCGGCTTCTTCGCACACAGAGCATTGTGGCGAGCGCAGGGAGCTCCTGAGAGCGGTTTGTGCCGAAAGAAGCCCGGGACCGGCACTTAGCTTCGGAGAGCTGCGTATCTGCGTCTTCTGCGTGTCTTGCCGCTCTACACTCAGCAAAAAGCTTTTCCACCATATCTTGCAAGGAGAAACTCTGCCAGGAAAGAAAACATCCAAAATCTTGTTCTAAAGCTTGCACGGGGGTCTGCAAAGAGTTTGGCAAGAATGAAAGGTAGTTGTCCAAAACTCGTTCTTTTCCAATAGAATAACCATGGATAAGGCAGGAGAGTGGTAAAGTACTGTTTTCTCTAAGTCTGAAGGCTGCCCACACTGTGCCTGTGTGCTGCAGCTTGCATCTTCGCCTTTGGGAAGCTGCCGCTCGCCGATTCTCCCGCAGGCGAAGAAGCGGCTTCTTCGCACACAGAGCATTGTGGCGAGCGCAGGGAGCTCCTGAGAGTGGTTTGTGCCGAAAGAAGCCCGGGACCGGCACTTAGCTTCGGAGAGCTGCGTATCTGCGTCTTCTGCGTGTCTTGCCGCTCTACACTCAGCCAAAGGCTTTTCCAGCATATCTTGCAAGGAGAAACTCTGCCAGGAAAGAAAACATCCAAAATCTTGTTCTAAAGCTTGCACGGGGGTCTGCAAAGAGTTTGGCAAGAATGAAAGGTAGTTGTCCAAAACTCGTTCTTTTCCAATAGAATAACCATGGAAAAGGCAGGAGAGTGGTAAAGTACTGTTTTCTCTAAGTCTGAATGCTGCCCACACTGTGCCTGTGTGCTGCAGCTTGCATCTTCGCCTTTGGGAAGCTGCCGCTCGCCGATTCTCCCGGAGGCGAAGAAGCGGCTTCTTCGCACACAGAGCATTGTGGCAAGCGCAGGGAGCTCCTGAGAGCGGTTTGTGCCGAAAGAAGCCCGGGACCGGCACTTAGCTTCGGAGAGCTGCGTATCTGCGTCTTCTGCGTGTCTTGCCGCTCTACACTCAGCAAAAAGCTTTTCCACCATATCTTGCAAGGAGAAACTCTGCCAGGAAAGAAAACATCCAAAATCTTGTTCTAAAGCTTGCACGGGGGTCTGCAAAGAGTTTGGCAAGAATGAAAGGTAGTTGTCCAAAACTCGTTCTTTTCCAATAGAATAACCATGGAAAAGGCAGGAGAGTGGTAAAGTACTGTTTTCTCTAAGTCTGAAGGCTGCCCACACTGTGCCTGTGTGCTGCAGCTTGCATCTTCGCCTTTGGGAAGCTGCCGCTCGCCGATTCTCCCGGAGGCGAAGAAGCGGCTTCTTCGCACACAGAGCATTGTGGCGAGCGCAGGGAGCTCCTGAGAGCGGTTTGTGCCGAAAGAAGCCCGGGACCGGCACTTAGCTTCGGAGAGCTGCGTATCTGCGTCTTCTGCGTGTCTTGCCGCTCTACACTCAGCCAAAAGCTTTTCCACCATATCTTGCAAGGAGAAACTCTGCCAGGAAAGAAAACATCCAAAATCTTGTTCTAAAGCTTGCACGGGGGTCTGCAAAGAGTGTGGCAAGAATGAAAGGTAGTTGTCCAAAACTCGTTCTTTTCCAATAGAATAACCATGGAAAAGGCAGGAGAGTGGTAAAGTACTGTTTTCTCTAAGTCTGAAGGCTGCCCACACTGTGCCTGTGTGCTGCAGCTTGCATCTTCGCCTTTGGGAAGCTGCCGCTCGCCGATTCTCCCGGAGGCGAAGAAGCGGCTTCTTCGCACACCGAGCATTGTGGCGAGCGCAGGGAGCTCCTGAGAGCGGTTTGTGCCGAAAGGAGCCCGGGACCGGCACTTAGCTTCGGAGAGCTGCGTATCTGCGTCTTCTGCGTGTCTTGCCGCTCTACACTCAGCAAAAAGCTTTTCCACCATATCTTGCAAGGAGAAACTCTGCCAGGAAAGAAAACATCCAAAATCTTGTTCTAAAGCTTGCACGGGGGTCTGCAAAGAGTTTGGCAAGAATGAAAGGTAGTTGTCCAAAACTCGTTCTTTTCCAATAGAATAACCATGGAAAAGGCAGGAGAGTGGTAAAGTACTGTTTTCTCTAAGTCTGAAGGCTGCCCACACTGTGCCTGTGTGCCGCAGCTTGCATCTTCGCCTTTGGGAAGCTGCCGCTCGCCGATTCTCCCGCAGGCGAAGAAGCGGCTTCTTCGCACACAGAGCATTGTGGCGAGCGCCGGGAGCTCCTGAGAGCGGTTTGTGCCGAAAGAAGCCCGGGACCGGCACTTAGCTTCGGAGAGCTGCGTATCTGCGTCTTCTGCGTGTCTTGCCGCTCTACATTCAGCAAAAAGCTTTTCCACCATATCTTGCAAGGAGAAACTCTGCCAGGAAAGAAAACATCCAAAATCTTGTTCTAAAGCTTGCACGGGGGTCTGCAAAGAGTTTGGCAAGAATGAAAGGTAGTTGTCCAAAACTCGTTCTTTTCCAATAGAATAACCATGGAAAAGGCAGGAGAGTGGTAAAGTACTGTTTTCTCTAAGTCTGAAGGCTGCCCACACTGTGCCTGTGTGCCGCAGCTTGCATCTTCGCCTTTGGGAAGCTGCCGCTCGCCGATTCTCCCGGAGGCGAAGAAGCGGCTTCTTCGCACACAGAGCATTGTGGCGAGCGCAGGGAGCTCCTGAGAGCGGTTTGTGCCGAAAGAAGCCCAGGACCGGCACTTAGCTTCGGAGAGCTGCGTATCTGCGTCTTCTGTGTGTCTTGCCGCTCTACACTCAGCAAAAAGCTTTTCCACCATATCTTGCAAGGAGAAACTCTGCCAGGAAAGAAAACATCCAAAATCTTGTTCTAAAGCTTGCACGGGGGTCTGCAAAGAGTTTGGCAAGAATGAAAGGTAGTTGTCCAAAACTCGTTCTTTTCCAATAGAATAACCATGGATAAGGCAGGAGAGTGGTAAAGTACTGTTTTCTCTAAGTCTGAAGGCTGCCCACACTGTGCCTGTGTGCTGCAGCTTGCATCTTCGCCTTTGGGAAGCTGCCGCTCGCCGATTCTCCCGGAGGCGAAGAAGCGGCTTCTTCGCACACAGAGCATTGTGGCGAGCGCAGGGAGCTCCTGAGAGCGGTTTGTGCCGAAAGAAGCCCGGGACCGGCACTTAGCTTCGGAGAGCTGCGTATCTGCGTCTTCTGCGTGTCTTGCCGCTCTACACTCAGCCAAAAGCTTTTCCACCATATCTTGCAAGGAGAAACTCTGCCAGGAAAGAAAACATCCAAAATCTTGTTCTAAAGCTTGCACGGGGGTCTGCAAAGAGTTTGGCAAGAATGAAAGGTAGTTGTCCAAAACTCGTTCTTTTCCAATAGAATAACCATGGAAAAGGCAGGAGAGTGGTAAAGTACTGTTTTCTCTAAGTCTGAAGGCTGCCCACACTGTGCCTGTGTGCTGCAGCTTGCATCTTCGCCTTTGGGAAGCTGCCGCTCGCCGATTCTCCCGGAGGCGAAGAAGCGGCTTCTTCGCACACCGAGCATTGTGGCGAGCGCAGGGAGCTCCTGAGAGCGGTTTGTGCCGAAAGGAGCCCGGGACCGGCACTTAGCTTCGGAGAGCTGCGTATCTGCGTCTTCTGCGTGTCTTGCCGCTCTACACTCAGCAAAAAGCTTTTCCACCATATCTTGCAAGGAGAAACTCTGCCAGGAAAGAAAACATCCAAAATCTTGTTCTAAAGCTTGCACGGGGGTCTGCAAAGAGTTTGGCAAGAATGAAAGGTAGTTGTCCAAAACTCGTTCTTTTCCAATAGAATAACCATGGAAAAGGCAGGAGAGTGGTAAAGTACTGTTTTCTCTAAGTCTGAAGGCTGCCCACACTGTGCCTGTGTGCCGCAGCTTGCATCTTCGCCTTTGGGAAGCTGCCGCTCGCCGATTCTCCCGCAGGCGAAGAAGCGGCTTCTTCGCACACAGAGCATTGTGGCGAGCGCAGGGAGCTCCTGAGAGCGGTTTGTGCCGAAAGAAGCCCGGGACCGGCACTTAGCTTCGGAGAGCTGCGTATCTGCGTCTTCTGCGTGTCTTGCCGCTCTACATTCAGCAAAAAGCTTTTCCACCATATCTTGCAAGGAGAAACTCTGCCAGGAAAGAAAACATCCAAAATCTTGTTCTAAAGCTTGCACGGGGGTCTGCAAAGAGTTTGGCAAGAATGAAAGGTAGTTGTCCAAAACTCGTTCTTTTCCAATAGAATAACCATGGAAAAGGCAGGAGAGTGGTAAAGTACTGTTTTCTCTAAGTCTGAAGGCTGCCCACACTGTGCCTGTGTGCCGCAGCTTGCATCTTCGCCTTTGGGAAGCTGCCGCTCGCCGATTCTCCCGGAGGCGAAGAAGCGGCTTCTTCGCACACAGAGCATTGTGGCGAGCGCAGGGAGCTCCTGAGAGCGGTTTGTGCCGAAAGAAGCCCAGGACCGGCACTTAGCTTCGGAGAGCTGCGTATCTGCGTCTTCTGCGTGTCTTGCCGCTCTACACTCAGCAAAAAGCTTTTCCACCATATCTTGCAAGGAGAAACTCTGCCAGGAAAGAAAACATCCAAAATCTTGTTCTAAAGCTTGCACGGGGGTCTGCAAAGAGTTTGGCAAGAATGAAAGGTAGTTGTCCAAAACTCGTTCTTTTCCAATAGAATAACCATGGATAAGGCAGGAGAGTGGTAAAGTACTGTTTTCTCTAAGTCTGAAGGCTGCCCACACTGTGCCTGTGTGCTGCAGCTTGCATCTTCGCCTTTGGGAAGCTGCCGCTCGCCGAATCTCCCGGAGGCGAAGAAGCGGCTTCTTTGCACACAGAGCATTGTGGCGAGCGCAGGGAGCTCCTGAGAGCGGTTTGTGCCGAAAGAAGCCCGGGACCGGCACTTAGCTTCGGAGAGCTGCGTATCTGCGTCTTCTGCGTGTCTTGCCGCTCTACACTCAGCAAAAAGCTTTTCCACCATATCTTGCAAGGAGAAACTCTGCCAGGAAAGAAAACATCCAAAATCTTGTTCTAAAGCTTGCACGGGGGTCTGCAAAGAGTTTGGCAAGAATGAAAGGTAGTTGTCCAAAACTCGTTCTTTTCCAATAGAATAACCATGGAAAAGGCAGGAGAGTGGTAAAGTACTGTTTTCTCTAAGTCTGAAGGCTGCCCACACTGTGCCTGTGTGCTGCAGCTTGCATCTTCGCCTTTGGGAAGCTGCCGCTCGCCGATTCTCCCGCAGGCGAAGAAGCGGCTTCTTCGCACACAGAGCATTGTGGCGAGCGCAGGGAGCTCCTGAGAGCGGTTTGTGCCGAAAGAAGCCCGGGACCGGCACTTAGCTTCGGAGAGCTGCGTATCTGCGTCTTCTGCGTGTCTTGCCGCTCTACACTCAGCCAAAAGCTTTTCCACCATATCTTGCAAGGAGAAACTCTGCCAGGAAAGAAAACATCCAAAATCTTGTTCTAAAGCTTGCACGCAGGTCTGCAAAGAGTTTGGCAAGAATGAAAGGTAGTTGTCCAAAACTCGTTCTTTTCCAATAGAATAACCATGGATAAGGCAGGAGAGTGGTAAAGTACTGTTTTCTCTAAGTCTGAAGGCTGCCCACACTGTGCCTGTGTGCTGCAGCTTGCATCTTCGCCTTTGGGAAGCTGCCGCTCGCCGATTCTCCCGGAGGCGAAGAAGCGGCTTCTTCGCACACAGAGCATTGTGGCGAGCGCAGGGAGCTCCTGAGAGCAGTTTGTGCCGAAAGAAGCCCGGGACCGGCACTTAGCTTCGGAGAGCTGCGTATCTGCGTCTTCTGCGTGTCTTGCCGCTCTACACTCAGCAAAAAGCTTTTCCACCATATCTTGCAAGGAGAAACTCTGCCAGGAAAGAAAACATCCAAAATCTTGTTCTAAAGCTTGCACGGGGGTCTGCAAAGAGTTTGGCAAGAATGAAAGGTAGTTGTCCAAAACTCGTTCTTTTCCAATAGAATAACCATGGATAAGGCAGGAGAGTGGTAAAGTACTGTTTTCTCTAAGTCTGAAGGCTGCCCACACTGTGCCTGTGTGCTGCAGCTTGCATCTTCGCCTTTGGGAAGCTGCCGCTCGCCGATTCTCCCGCAGGCGAAGAAGCGGCTTCTTCGCACACAGAGCATTGTGGCGAGCGCAGGGAGCTCCTGAGAGTGGTTTGTGCCGAAAGAAGCCCGGGACCGGCACTTAGCTTCGGAGAGCTGCGTATCTGCGTCTTCTGCGTGTCTTGCCGCTCTACACTCAGCCAAAGGCTTTTCCAGCATATCTTGCAAGGAGAAACTCTGCCAGGAAAGAAAACATCCAAAATCTTGTTCTAAAGCTTGCACGGGGGTCTGCAAAGAGTTTGGCAAGAATGAAAGGTAGTTGTCCAAAACTCGTTCTTTTCCAATAGAATAACCATGGAAAAGGCAGGAGAGTGGTAAAGTACTGTTTTCTCTAAGTCTGAATGCTGCCCACACTGTGCCTGTGTGCTGCAGCTTGCATCTTCGCCTTTGGGAAGCTGCCGCTCGCCGATTCTCCCGGAGGCGAAGAAGCGGCTTCTTCGCACACAGAGCATTGTGGCAAGCGCAGGGAGCTCCTGAGAGCGGTTTGTGCCGAAAGAAGCCCGGGACCGGCACTTAGCTTCGGAGAGCTGCGTATCTGCGTCTTCTGCGTGTCTTGCCGCTCTACACTCAGCAAAAAGCTTTTCCACCATATCTTGCAAGGAGAAACTCTGCCAGGAAAGAAAACATCCAAAATCTTGTTCTAAAGCTTGCACGGGGGTCTGCAAAGAGTTTGGCAAGAATGAAAGGTAGTTGTCCAAAACTCGTTCTTTTCCAATAGAATAACCATGGAAAAGGCAGGAGAGTGGTAAAGTACTGTTTTCTCTAAGTCTGAAGGCTGCCCACACTGTGCCTGTGTGCTGCAGCTTGCATCTTCGCCTTTGGGAAGCTGCCGCTCGCCGATTCTCCCGGAGGCGAAGAAGCGGCTTCTTCGCACACAGAGCATTGTGGCGAGCGCAGGGAGCTCCTGAGAGCGGTTTGTGCCGAAAGAAGCCCGGGACCGGCACTTAGCTTCGGAGAGCTGCGTATCTGCGTCTTCTGCGTGTCTTGCCGCTCTACACTCAGCCAAAAGCTTTTCCACCATATCTTGCAAAGAGAAACTCTGCCAGGAAAGAAAACATCCAAAATCTTGTTCTAAAGCTTGCACGGGGGTCTGCAAAGAGTTTGGCAAGAATGAAAGGTAGTTGTCCAAAACTCGTTCTTTTCCAATAGAATAACCATGGAAAAGGCAGGAGAGTGGTAAAGTACTGTTTTCTCTAAGTCTGAAGGCTGCCCACACTGTGCCTGTGTGCTGCAGCTTGCATCTTCGCCTTTAGGAAGCTGCCGCTCGCCGATTCTCCCGGAGGCGAAGAAGCGGCTTCTTCGCACACCGAGCATTGTGGCGAGCGCAGGGAGCTCCTGAGAGCGGTTTGTGCCGAAAGAAGCCGGGACCGGCACTTAGCTTCGGAGAGCTGCGTATCTGCGTCTTCTGCGTGTCTTGCCGCTCTACACTCAGCAAAAAGCTTTTCCACCATATCTTGCAAGGAGAAACTCTGCCAGGAAAGAAAACATCCAAAATCTTGTTCTAAAGCTTGCACGGGGGTCTGCAAAGAGTTTGGCAAGAATGAAAGGTAGTTGTCCAAAACTCGTTCTTTTCCAATAGAATAACCATGGATAAGGCAGGAGAGTGGTAAAGTACTGTTTTCTCTAAGTCTGAAGGCTGCCCACACTGTGCCTGTGTGCTGCAGCTTGCATCTTCGCCTTTGGGAAGCTGCCGCTCGCCGAATCTCCCGGAGGCGAAGAAGCGGCTTCTTCGCACACAGAGCATTGTGGCGAGCGCAGGGAGCTCCTGAGAGCGGTTTGTGCCGAAAGAAGCCCGGGACCGGCACTTAGCTTCGGAGAGCTGTGTATCTGCGTCTTCTGCGTGTCTTGCCGCTCTACACTCAGCAAAAAGCTTTTCCACCATATCTTGCAAGGAGAAACTCTGCCAGGAAAGAAAACATCCAAAATCTTGTTCTAAAGCTTGCACGGGGGTCTGCAAAGAGTTTGGCAAGAATGAAAGGTAGTTGTCCAAAACTCGTTCTTTTCCAATAGAATAACCATGGAAAAGGCAGGAGAGTGGTAAAGTACTGTTTTCTCTAAGTCTGAATGCTGCCCACACTGTGCCTGTGTGCTGCAGCTTGCATCTTCGCCTTTGGGAAGCTGCCGCTCGCCGATTCTCCCGCAGGCGAAGAAGCGGCTTCTTCGCACACAGAGCATTGTGGCGAGCGCAGGGAGCTCCTGAGAGCGGTTTGTGCCGAAAGAAGCCCGGGACCGGCACTTAGCTTCGGAGAGCTGCGTATCTGCGTCTTCTGCGTGTCTTGCCGCTCTACACTCAGCCAAAAGCTTTTCCACCATATCTTGCAAGGAGAAACTCTGCCAGGAAAGAAAACATCCAAAATCTTGTTCTAAAGCTTGCACGCAGGTCTGCAAAGAGTTTGGCAAGAATGAAAGGTAGTTGTCCAAAACTCGTTCTTTTCCAATAGAATAACCATGGAAAAGGCAGGAGAGTGGTAAAGTACTGTTTTCTCTAAGTCTGAAGGCTGCCCACACTGTGCCTGTGTGCTGCAGCTTGCATCTTCGCCTTTGGGAAGCTGCCGCTCGCCGATTCTCCCGGAGGCGAAGAAGCGGCTTCTTCGCACACAGAGCATTGTGGCGAGCGCAGGGAGCTCCTGAGAGCGGTTTGTGCCGAAAGAAGCCCGGGACCGGCACTTAGCTTCGGAGAGCTGCGTATCTGCGTCTTCTGCGTGTCTTGCCGCTCTACACTCAGCAAAAAGCTTTTCCACCATATCTTGCAAGGAGAAACTCTGCCAGGAAAGAAAACATCCAAAATCTTGTTCTAAAGCTTGCACGGGGGTCTGCAAAGAGTTTGGCAAGAATGAAAGGTAGTTGTCCAAAACTCGTTCTTTTCCAATAGAATAACCATGGATAAGGCAGGAGAGTGGTAAAGTACTGTTTTCTCTAAGTCTGAAGGCTGCCCACACTGTGCCTGTGTGCTGCAGCTTGCATCTTCGCCTTTGGGAAGCTGCCGCTCGCCGATTCTCCCGCAGGCGAAGAAGCGGCTTCTTCGCACACAGAGCATTGTGGCGAGCGCAGGGAGCTCCTGAGAGCGGTTTGTGCCGAAAGAAGCCCGGGACCGGCACTTAGCTTCGGAGAGCTGCGTATCTGCGTCTTCTGCGTGTCTTGCCGCTCTACGTTCAGCCAAAGGCTTTTCCAGCATATCTTGCAAGGAGAAACTCTGCCAGGAAAGAAAACATCCAAAATCTTGTTCTAAAGCTTGCACGGGGGTCTGCAAAGAGTTTGGCAAGAATGAAAGGTAGTTGTCCAAAACTCGTTCTTTTCCAATAGAATAACCATGGATAAGGCAGGAGAGTGGTAAAGTACTGTTTTCTCTAAGTCTGAATGCTGCCCACACTGTGCCTGTGTGCTGCAGCTTGCATCTTCGCCTTTGGGAAGCTGCCGCTCGCCGATTCTCCCGGAGGCGAAGAAGCGGCTTCTTCGCACACAGAGCATTGTGGCAAGCGCAGGGAGCTCCTGAGAGCGGTTTGTGCCGAAAGAAGCCCGGGACCGGCACTTAGCTTCGGAGAGCTGCGTATCTGCGTCTTCTGCGTGTCTTGCCGCTCTACACTCAGCAAAAAGCTTTTCCACCATATCTTGCAAGGAGAAACTCTGCCAGGAAAGAAAACATCCAAAATCTTGTTCTAAAGCTTGCACGGGGGTCTGCAAAGAGTTTGGCAAGAATGAAAGGTAGTTGTCCAAAACTCGTTCTTTTCCAATAGAATAACCATGGAAAAGGCAGGAGAGTGGTAAAGTACTGTTTTCTCTAAGTCTGAAGGCTGCCCACACTGTGCCTGTGTGCTGCAGCTTGCATCTTCGCCTTTGGGAAGCTGCCGCTCGCCGATTCTCCCGGAGGCGAAGAAGCGGCTTCTTCGCACACAGAGCATTGTGGCAAGCGCAGGGAGCTCCTGAGAGCGGTTTGTGCCGAAAGAAGCCCGGGACCGGCACTTAGCTTCGGAGAGCTGCGTATCTGCGTCTTCTGCGTGTCTTGCCGCTCTACACTCAACAAAAAGCTTTTCCACCATATCTTGCAAGGAGAAACTCTGCCAGGGAAGAAAACATCCAAAATCTTGTTCTAAAGCTTGCACGGGGGTCTGCAAAGAGTTTGGCAAGAATGAAAGGTAGTTGTCCAAAACTCGTTCTTTTCCAATAGAATAACCATGGATAAGGCAGGAGAGTGGTAAAGTACTGTTTTCTCTAAGTCTGAATGCTGCCCACACTGTGCCTGTGTGCTGCAGCTTGCATCTTCGCCTTTGGGAAGCTGCCGCTCGCCGATTCTCCCGGAGGCGAAGAAGCGGCTTCTTCGCACACAGAGCATTGTGGCGAGCGCAGGGAGCTCCTGAGAGCGGTTTGTGCCGAAAGAAGCCCGGGACCGGCACTTAGCTTCGGAGAGCTGCGTATCTGCGTCTTCTGCGTGTCTTGCCGCTCTACACTCAGCAAAAAGCTTTTCCACCATATCTTGCAAGGAGAAACTCTGCCAGGAAAGAAAACATCCAAAATCTTGTTCTAAAGCTTGCACGGGGGTCTGCAAAGAGTTTGGCAAGAATGAAAGGTAGTTGTCCAAAACTCGTTCTTTTCCAATAGAATAACCATGGATAAGGCAGGAGAGTGGTAAAGTACTGTTTTCTCTAAGTCTGAAGGCTGCCCACACTGTGCCTGTGTGCTGCAGCTTGCATCTTCGCCTTTGGGAAGCTGCCGCTCGCCGATTCTCCCGGAGGCGAAGAAAAGGCTTCTTCGCACACAGAGCATTGTGGCGAGCGCAGGGAGCTCCTGAGAGCGGTTTGTGCCGAAAGAAGCCCGGGACCGGCACTTAGCTTCGGAGAGCTGCGTATCTGCGTCTTCTGCGTGTCTTGCCGCTCTACACTCAGCAAAAAGCTTTTCCACCATATCTTGCAAGGAGAAACTCTGCCAGGAAAGAAAACATCCAAAATCTTGTTCTAAAGCTTGCACGGGGGTCTGCAAAGAGTTTGGCAAGAATGAAAGGTAGTTGTCCAAAACTCGTTCTTTTCCAATAGAATAACCATGGAAAAGGCAGGAGAGTGGTAAAGTACTGTTTTCTCTAAGTCTGAATGCTGCCCACACTGTGCCTGTGTGCTGCAGCTTGCATCTTCGCCTTTGGGAAGCTGCCGCTCGCCGAATCTCCCAGAGGCGAAGAAGCGGCTTCTTCGCACACAGAGCATTGTGGCGAGCGCAGGGAGCTCCTGAGAGCGGTTTGTGCCGAAAGAAGCCCGGGACCGGCACTTAGCTTCGGAGAGCTGCGTATCTGCGTCTTCTGCGTGTCTTGCCGCTCTACACTCAGCAAAAAGCTTTTCCACCATATCTTGCAAGGAGAAACTCTGCCAGGAAAGAAAACATCCAAAATCTTGTTCTAAAGCTTGCACGGGGGTCTGCAAAGAGTTTGGCAAGAATGAAAGGTAGTTGTCCAAAACTCGTTCTTTTCCAATAGAATAACCATGGATAAGGCAGGAGAGTGGTAAAGTACTGTTTTCTCTAAGTCTGAAGGCTGCCCACACTGTGCCTGTGTGCTGCAGCTTGCATCTTCGCCTTTGGGAAGCTGCCGCTCGCCGATTCTCCCGGAGGCGAAGAAGCGGCTTCTTCGCACACAGAGCATTGTGGCGAGCGCAGGGAGCTCCTGAGAGCGGTTTGTGCCGAAAGAAGCCCGGGACCGGCACTTAGCTTCGGAGAGCTGCGTATCTGCGTCTTCTGCGTGTCTTGCCGCTCTACACTCAGCAAAAAGCTTTTCCAGCATATCTTGCAAGGAGAAACTCTGCCAGGAAAGAAAACATCCAAAATCTTGTTCTAAAGCTTGCACGCGGGTCTGCAAAGAGTTTGGCAAGAATGAAAGGTAGTTGTCCAAAACTCGTTCTTTTCCAATAGAATAACCATGGAAAAGGCAGGAGAGTGGTAAAGTACTGTTTTCTCTAAGTCTGAAGGCTGCCCACACTGTGCCTGTGTGCTGCAGCTTGCATCTTCGCCTTTGGGAAGCTGCCGCTCGCCGAATCTCCCGCAGGCGAAGAAGCGGCTTCATCGCACACAGAGCATTGTGGCGAGCGCAGGGAGCTCCTGAGAGCGGTTTGTGCCGAAAGAAGCCCGGGACCGGCACTTAGCTTCGGAGAGCTGCGTATCTGCGTCTTCTGCGTGTCTTGCCGCTCTACACTCAGCAAAAAGCTTTTCCACCATATCTTGCAAGGAGAAACTCTGCCAGGAAAGAAAACATCCAAAATCTTGTTCTAAAGCTTGCACGGGGGTCTGCAAAGAGTTGGGCAAGAATGAAAGGTAGTTGTCCAAAACTCGTTCTTTTCCAATAGAATAACCATGGAAAAGGCAGGAGAGTGGTAAAGTACTGTTTTCTCTAAGTCTGAAGGCTGCCCACACTGTGCCTGTGTGCCGCAGCTTGCATCTTCGCCTTTGGGAAGCTGCCGCTCGCCGATTCTCCCGCAGGCGAAGAAGCGGCTTCTTCGCACACAGAGCATTGTGGCGAGCGCAGGGAGCTCCTGAGAGCGGTTTGTGCCGAAAGAAGCCCGGGACCGGCACTTAGCTTCGGAGAGCTGCGTATCTGCGTCTTCTGCGTGTCTTGCCGCTCTACACTCAGCCAAAAGCTTTTCCACCATATCTTGCAAGGAGAAACTCTGCCAGGAAAGAAAACATCCAAAATCTTGTTCTAAAGCTTGCACGGGGGTCTGCAAAGAGTTTGGCAAGAATGAAAGGTAGTTGTCCAAAACTCGTTCTTTTCCAATAGAATAACCATGGAAAAGGCAGGAGAGTGGTAAAGTACTGTTTTCTCTAAGTCTGAATGCTGCCCACACTGTGCCTGCGTGCTGCAGCTTGCATCTTCGCCTTTGGGAAGCTGCCGCTCGCCGATTCTCCCGGAGGCGAAGAAGCGGCTTCTTCGCACACAGAGCATTGTGGCGAGCGCAGGGAGCTCCTGAGAGCGGTTTGTGCCGAAAGAAGCCCGGGACCAGCACTTAGCTTCGGAGAGCTGCGTATCTGCGTCTTCTGCGTGTCTTGCCGCTCTACACTCAGCAAAAAGCTTTTCCAGCATATCTTGCAAGGAGAAACTCTGCCAGGGAAGAAAACATCCAAAATCTTGTTCTAAAGCTTGCACGGGGGTCTGCAAAGAGTTTGGCAAGAATGAAAGGTAGTTGTCCAAAACTCGTTCTTTTCCAATAGAATAACCATGGAAAAGGCAGGAGAGTGGTAAAGTACTGTTTTCTCTAAGTCTGAATGCTGCCCACACTGTGCCTGTGTGCTGCAGCTTGCATCTTCGCCTTTGGGAAGCTGCCGCTCGCCGATTCTCCCGGAGGCGAAGAAGCGGCTTCTTCGCACACAGAGCATTGTGGCGAGCGCAGGGAGCTCCTGAGAGCGGTTTGTGCCGAAAGAAGCCCGGGACCGGCACTTAGCTTCGGAGAGCTGCGTATCTGCGTCTTCTGCGTGTCTTGCCGCTCTACACTCAGCAAAAAGCTTTTCCACCATATCTTGCAAGGAGAAACTCTGCAAGGAAAGAAAACATCCAAAATCTTGTTCTAAAGCTTGCACGGGGGTCTGCAAAGAGTTTGGCAAGAATGAAAGGTAGTTGTCCAAAACTCGTTCTTTTCCAATAGAATAACCATGGATAAGGCAGGAGAGTGGTAAAGTACTGTTTTCTCTAAGTCTGAAGGCTGCCCACACTGTGCCTGTGTGCTGCAGCTTGCATCTTCGCCTTTGGGAAGCTGCCGCTCGCCGATTCTCCCGGAGGCGAAGAAGCGGCTTCTTCGCACACAGAGCATTGTGGCGAGCGCAGGGAGCTCCTGAGAGCGGTTTGTGCCGAAAGAAGCCCGGGACCGGCACTTAGCTTCGGAGAGCTGCGTATCTGCGTCTTCTGCGTGTCTTGCCGCTCTACACTCAGCCAAAAGCTTTTCCACCATATCTTGCAAGGAGAAACTCTGCCAGGAAAGAAAACATCCAAAATCTTGTTCTAAAGCTTGCACGGGGGTCTGCAAAGAGTTTGGCAAGAATGAAAGGTAGTTGTCCAAAACTCGTTCTTTTCCAATAGAATAACCATGGAAAAGGCAGGAGAGTGGTAAAGTACTGTTTTCTCTAAGTCTGAAGGCTGCCCACACTGTGCCTGTGTGCTGCAGCTTGCATCTTCGCCTTTAGGAAGCTGCCGCTCGCCGATTCTCCCGGAGGCGAAGAAGCGCCTTCTTCGCACACCGAGCATTGTGGCGAGCGCAGGGAGCTCCTGAGAGCGGTTTGTGCCGAAAGGAGCCCGGGACCGGCACTTAGCTTCGGAGAGCTGCGTATCTGCGTCTTCTGCGTGTCTTGCCGCTCTACACTCAGCAAAAAGCTTTTCCACCATATCTTGCAAGGAGAAACTCTGCCAGGAAAGAAAACATCCAAAATCTTGTTCTAAAGCTTGCACGGGGGTCTGCAAAGAGTTTGGCAAGAATGAAAGGTAGTTGTCCAAAACTCGTTCTTTTCCAATAGAATAACCATGGAAAAGGCAGGAGAGTGGTAAAGTACTGTTTTCTCTAAGTCTGAAGGCTGCCCACACTGTGCCTGTGTGCTGCAGCTTGCATCTTCGCCTTTGGGAAGCTGCCGCTCGCCGATTCTCCCGGAGGCGAAGAAGCGGCTTCTTCGCACACAGAGCATTGTGGCAAGCGCAGGGAGCTCCTGAGAGCGGTTTGTGCCGAAAGAAGCCCGGGACCGGCACTTAGCTTCGGAGAGCTGCGTATCTGCGTCTTCTGCGTGTCTTGCCGCTCTACACTCAACAAAAAGCTTTTCCACCATATCTTGCAAGGAGAAACTCTGCCAGGGAAGAAAACATCCAAAATCTTGTTCTAAAGCTTGCACGGGGGTCTGCAAAGAGTTTGGCAAGAATGAAAGGTAGTTGTCCAAAACTCGTTCTTTTCCAATAGAATAACCATGGATAAGGCAGGAGAGTGGTAAAGTACTGTTTTCTCTAAGTCTGAATGCTGCCCACACTGTGCCTGTGTGCTGCAGCTTGCATCTTCGCCTTTGGGAAGCTGCCGCTCGCCGATTCTCCCGGAGGCGAAGAAGCGGCTTCTTCGCACACAGAGCATTGTGGCGAGCGCAGGGAGCTCCTGAGAGCGGTTTGTGCCGAAAGAAGCCCGGGACCGGCACTTAGCTTCGGAGAGCTGCGTATCTGCGTCTTCTGCGTGTCTTGCCGCTCTACACTCAGCAAAAAGCTTTTCCACCATATCTTGCAAGGAGAAACTCTGCCAGGAAAGAAAACATCCAAAATCTTGTTCTAAAGCTTGCACGGGGGTCTGCAAAGAGTTTGGCAAGAATGAAAGGTAGTTGTCCAAAACTCGTTCTTTTCCAATAGAATAACCATGGATAAGGCAGGAGAGTGGTAAAGTACTGTTTTCTCTAAGTCTGAAGGCTGCCCACACTGTGCCTGTGTGCTGCAGCTTGCATCTTCGCCTTTGGGAAGCTGCCGCTCGCCGATTCTCCCGGAGGCGAAGAAACGGCTTCTTCGCACACAGAGCATTGTGGCGAGCGCAGGGAGCTCCTGAGAGCGGTTTGTGCCGAAAGAAGCCCGGGACCGGCACTTAGCTTCGGAGAGCTGCGTATCTGCGTCTTCTGCGTGTCTTGCCGCTCTACACTCAGCAAAAAGCTTTTCCACCATATCTTGCAAGGAGAAACTCTGCCAGGAAAGAAAACATCCAAAATCTTGTTCTAAAGCTTGCACGGGGGTCTGCAAAGAGTTTGGCAAGAATGAAAGGTAGTTGTCCAAAACTCGTTCTTTTCCAATAGAATAACCATGGAAAAGGCAGGAGAGTGGTAAAGTACTGTTTTCTCTAAGTCTGAATGCTGCCCACACTGTGCCTGTGTGCTGCAGCTTGCATCTTCGCCTTTGGGAAGCTGCCGCTCGCCGAATCTCCCAGAGGCGAAGAAGCGGCTTCTTCGCACACAGAGCATTGTGGCGAGCGCAGGGAGCTCCTGAGAGCGGTTTGTGCCGAAAGAAGCCCGGGACCGGCACTTAGCTTCGGAGAGCTGCGTATCTGCGTCTTCTGCGTGTCTTGCCGCTCTACACTCAGCAAAAAGCTTTTCCACCATATCTTGCAAGGAGAAACTCTGCCAGGAAAGAAAACATCCAAAATCTTGTTCTAAAGCTTGCACGGGGGTCTGCAAAGAGTTTGGCAAGAATGAAAGGTAGTTGTCCAAAACTCGTTCTTTTCCAATAGAATAACCATGGATAAGGCAGGAGAGTGGTAAAGTACTGTTTTCTCTAAGTCTGAAGGCTGCCCACACTGTGCCTGTGTGCTGCAGCTTGCATCTTCGCCTTTGGGAAGCTGCCGCTCGCCGATTCTCCCGGAGGCGAAGAAGCGGCTTCTTCGCACACAGAGCATTGTGGCGAGCGCAGGGAGCTCCTGAGAGCGGTTTGTGCCGAAAGAAGCCCGGGACCGGCACTTAGCTTCGGAGAGCTGCGTATCTGCGTCTTCTGCGTGTCTTGCCGCTCTACACTCAGCAAAAAGCTTTTCCAGCATATCTTGCAAGGAGAAACTCTGCCAGGAAAGAAAACATCCAAAATCTTGTTCTAAAGCTTGCACGCGGGTCTGCAAAGAGTTTGGCAAGAATGAAAGGTAGTTGTCCAAAACTCGTTCTTTTCCAATAGAATAACCATGGAAAAGGCAGGAGAGTGGTAAAGTACTGTTTTCTCTAAGTCTGAAGGCTGCCCACACTGTGCCTGTGTGCTGCAGCTTGCATCTTCGCCTTTGGGAAGCTGCCGCTCGCCGAATCTCCCGGAGGCGAAGAAGCGGCTTCATCGCACACAGAGCATTGTGGCGAGCGCAGGGAGCTCCTGAGAGCGGTTTGTGCCGAAAGAAGCCCGGGACCGGCACTTAGCTTCGGAGAGCTGCGTATCTGCGTCTTCTGCGTGTCTTGCCGCTCTACACTCAGCAAAAAGCTTTTCCACCATATCTTGCAAGGAGAAACTCTGCCAGGAAAGAAAACATCCAAAATCTTGTTCTAAAGCTTGCACGGGGGTCTGCAAAGAGTTGGGCAAGAATGAAAGGTAGTTGTCCAAAACTCGTTCTTTTCCAATAGAATAACCATGGAAAAGGCAGGAGAGTGGTAAAGTACTGTTTTCTCTAAGTCTGAAGGCTGCCCACACTGTGCCTGTGTGCCGCAGCTTGCATCTTCGCCTTTGGGAAGCTGCCGCTCGCCGATTCTCCCGCAGGCGAAGAAGCGGCTTCTTCGCACACAGAGCATTGTGGCGAGCGCAGGGAGCTCCTGAGAGCGGTTTGTGCCGAAAGAAGCCCGGGACCGGCACTTAGCTTCGGAGAGCTGCGTATCTGCGTCTTCTGCGTGTCTTGCCGCTCTACACTCAGCCAAAAGCTTTTCCACCATATCTTGCAAGGAGAAACTCTGCCAGGAAAGAAAACATCCAAAATCTTGTTCTAAAGCTTGCACGGGGGTCTGCAAAGAGTTTGGCAAGAATGAAAGGTAGTTGTCCAAAACTCGTTCTTTTCCAATAGAATAACCATGGAAAAGGCAGGAGAGTGGTAAAGTACTGTTTTCTCTAAGTCTGAATGCTGCCCACACTGTGCCTGCGTGCTGCAGCTTGCATCTTCGCCTTTGGGAAGCTGCCGCTCGCCGATTCTCCCGGAGGCGAAGAAGCGGCTTCTTCGCACACAGAGCATTGTGGCGAGCGCAGGGAGCTCCTGAGAGCGGTTTGTGCCGAAAGAAGCCCGGGACCAGCACTTAGCTTCGGAGAGCTGCGTATCTGCGTCTTCTGCGTGTCTTGCCGCTCTACACTCAGCAAAAAGCTTTTCCAGCATATCTTGCAAGGAGAAACTCTGCCAGGGAAGAAAACATCCAAAATCTTGTTCTAAAGCTTGCACGGGGGTCTGCAAAGAGTTTGGCAAGAATGAAAGGTAGTTGTCCAAAACTCGTTCTTTTCCAATAGAATAACCATGGAAAAGGCAGGAGAGTGGTAAAGTACTGTTTTCTCTAAGTCTGAATGCTGCCCACACTGTGCCTGTGTGCTGCAGCTTGCATCTTCGCCTTTGGGAAGCTGCCGCTCGCCGATTCTCCCGGAGGCGAAGAAGCGGCTTCTTCGCACACAGAGCATTGTGGCGAGCGCAGGGAGCTCCTGAGAGCGGTTTGTGCCGAAAGAAGCCCGGGACCGGCACTTAGCTTCGGAGAGCTGCGTATCTGCGTCTTCTGCGTGTCTTGCCGCTCTACACTCAGCAAAAAGCTTTTCCACCATATCTTGCAAGGAGAAACTCTGCAAGGAAAGAAAACATCCAAAATCTTGTTCTAAAGCTTGCACGGGGGTCTGCAAAGAGTTTGGCAAGAATGAAAGGTAGTTGTCCAAAACTCGTTCTTTTCCAATAGAATAACCATGGATAAGGCAGGAGAGTGGTAAAGTACTGTTTTCTCTAAGTCTGAAGGCTGCCCACACTGTGCCTGTGTGCTGCAGCTTGCATCTTCGCCTTTGGGAAGCTGCCGCTCGCCGATTCTCCCGGAGGCGAAGAAGCGGCTTCTTCGCACACAGAGCATTGTGGCGAGCGCAGGGAGCTCCTGAGAGCGGTTTGTGCCGAAAGAAGCCCGGGACCGGCACTTAGCTTCGGAGAGCTGCGTATCTGCGTCTTCTGCGTGTCTTGCCGCTCTACACTCAGCCAAAAGCTTTTCCACCATATCTTGCAAGGAGAAACTCTGCCAGGAAAGAAAACATCCAAAATCTTGTTCTAAAGCTTGCACGGGGGTCTGCAAAGAGTTTGGCAAGAATGAAAGGTAGTTGTCCAAAACTCGTTCTTTTCCAATAGAATAACCATGGAAAAGGCAGGAGAGTGGTAAAGTACTGTTTTCTCTAAGTCTGAAGGCTGCCCACACTGTGCCTGTGTGCTGCAGCTTGCATCTTCGCCTTTAGGAAGCTGCCGCTCGCCGATTCTCCCGGAGGCGAAGAAGCGGCTTCTTCGCACACCGAGCATTGTGGCGAGCGCAGGGAGCTCCTGAGAGCGGTTTGTGCCGAAAGGAGCCCGGGACCGGCACTTAGCTTCGGAGAGCTGCGTATCTGCGTCTTCTGCGTGTCTTGCCGCTCTACACTCAGCAAAAAGCTTTTCCACCATATCTTGCAAGGAGAAACTCTGCCAGGAAAGAAAACATCCAAAATCTTGTTCTAAAGCTTGCACGGGGGTCTGCAAAGAGTTTGGCAAGAATGAAAGGTAGTTGTCCAAAACTCGTTCTTTTCCAATAGAATAACCATGGAAAAGGCAGGAGAGTGGTAAAGTACTGTTTTCTCTAAGTCTGAAGGCTGCCCACACTGTGCCTGTGTGCCGCAGCTTGCATCTTCGCCTTTGGGAAGCTGCCGCTCGCCGATTCTCCCGCAGGCGAAGAAGCGGCTTCTTCGCACACAGAGCATTGTGGCGAGCGCCGGGAGCTCCTGAGAGCGGTTTGTGCCGAAAGAAGCCCGGGACCGGCACTTAGCTTCGGAGAGCTGCGTATCTGCGTCTTCTGCGTGTCTTGCCGCTCTACATTCAGCAAAAAGCTTTTCCACCATATCTTGCAAGGAGAAACTCTGCCAGGAAAGAAAACATCCAAAATCTTGTTCTAAAGCTTGCACGGGGGTCTGCAAAGAGTTTGGCAAGAATGAAAGGTAGTTGTCCAAAACTCGTTCTTTTCCAATAGAATAACCATGGAAAAGGCAGGAGAGTGGTAAAGTACTGTTTTCTCTAAGTCTGAAGGCTGCCCACACTGTGCCTGTGTGCCGCAGCTTGCATCTTCGCCTTTGGGAAGCTGCCGCTCGCCGATTCTCCCGGAGGCGAAGAAGCGGCTTCTTCGCACACAGAGCATTGTGGCGAGCGCAGGGAGCTCCTGAGAGCGGTTTGTGCCGAAAGAAGCCCAGGACCGGCACTTAGCTTCGGAGAGCTGCGTATCTGCGTCTTCTGCGTGTCTTGCCGCTCTACACTCAGCAAAAAGCTTTTCCACCATATCTTGCAAGGAGAAACTCTGCCAGGAAAGAAAACATCCAAAATCTTGTTCTAAAGCTTGCACGGGGGTCTGCAAAGAGTTTGGCAAGAATGAAAGGTAGTTGTCCAAAACTCGTTCTTTTCCAATAGAATAACCATGGATAAGGCAGGAGAGTGGTAAAGTACTGTTTTCTCTAAGTCTGAAGGCTGCCCACACTGTGCCTGTGTGCTGCAGCTTGCATCTTCGCCTTTGGGAAGCTGCCGCTCGCCGAATCTCCCGGAGGCGAAGAAGC
Source organism: Molothrus aeneus (assembly GCF_037042795.1). Classification (NCBI taxonomy): domain Eukaryota; kingdom Metazoa; phylum Chordata; class Aves; order Passeriformes; family Icteridae; genus Molothrus; species Molothrus aeneus. Next base: position 95,341 of record NW_027098825.1, read on the forward strand.
GGCTTCTTCGCACACAGAGCATTGTGGCGAGCGCAGGGAGCTCCTGAGAGCGGTTTGTGCCGAAAGAAGCCCGGGACCGGCACTTAGCTTCGGAGAGCTGTGTATCTGCGTCTTCTGCGTGTCTTGCCGCTCTACACTCAGCAAAAAGCTTTTCCACCATATCTTGCAAGGAGAAACTCTGCCAGGAAAGAAAACATCCAAAATCTTGTTCTAAAGCTTGCACGGGGGTCTGCAAAGAGTTTGGCAAGAATGAAAGGTAGTTGTCCAAAACTCGTTCTTTTCCAATAGAATAACCATGGATAAGGCAGGAGAGTGGTAAAGTACTGTTTTCTCTAAGTCTGAAGGCTGCCCACACTGTGCCTGTGTGCTGCAGCTTGCATCTTCGCCTTTGGGAAGCTGCCGCTCGCCGAATCTCCCGGAGGCGAAGAAGCGGCTTCTTCGCACACAGAGCATTGTGGCGAGCGCAGGGAGCTCCTGAGAGCGGTTTGTGCCGAAAGAAGCCCGGGACCGGCACTTAGCTTCGGAGAGCTGTGTATCTGCGTCTTCTGCGTGTCTTGCCGCTCTACACTCAGCAAAAAGCTTTTCCACCATATCTTGCAAGGAGAAACTCTGCCAGGAAAGAAAACATCCAAAATCTTGTTCTAAAGCTTGCACGGGGGTCTGCAAAGAGTTTGGCAAGAATGAAAGGTAGTTGTCCAAAACTCGTTCTTTTCCAATAGAATAACCATGGATAAGGCAGGAGAGTGGTAAAGTACTGTTTTCTCTAAGTCTGAAGGCTGCCCACACTGTGCCTGTGTGCTGCAGCTTGCATCTTCGCCTTTGGGAAGCTGCCGCTCGCCGATTCTCCCGCAGGCGAAGAAGCGGCTTCTTCGCACACAGAGCATTGTGGCGAGCGCAGGGAGCTCCTGAGAGTGGTTTGTGCCGAAAGAAGCCCGGGACCGGCACTTAGCTTCGGAGAGCTGCGTATCTGCGTCTTCTGCGTGTCTTGCCGCTCTACACTCAGCCAAAGGCTTTTCCAGCATATCTTGCAAGGAGAAACTCTGCCAGGAAAGAAAACATCCAAAATCTTGTTCTAAAGCTTGCACGCAGGTCTGCAAAGAGTTTGGCAAGAATGAAAGGTAGTTGTCCAAAACTCGTTCTTTTCCAATAGAATAACCATGGAAAAGGCAGGAGAGTGGTAAAGTACTGTTTTCTCTAAGTCTGAAGGCTGCCCACACTGTGCCTGTGTGCTGCAGCTTGCATCTTCGCCTTTGGGAAGCTGCCGCTCGCCGATTCTCCCGGAGGCGAAGAAGCGGCTTCTTCGCACACAGAGCATTGTGGCAAGCGCAGGGAGCTCCTGAGAGCGGTTTGTGCCGAAAGAAGCCCGGGACCGGCACTTAGCTTCGGAGAGCTGCGTATCTGCGTCTTCTGCGTGTCTTGCCGCTCTACACTCAGCAAAAAGCTTTTCCACCATATCTTGCAAGGAGAAACTCTGCCAGGAAAGAAAACATCCAAAATCTTGTTCTAAAGCTTGCACGGGGGTCTGCAAAGAGTTTGGCAAGAATGAAAGGTAGTTGTCCAAAACTCGTTCTTTTCCAATAGAATAACCATGGAAAAGGCAGGAGAGTGGTAAAGTACTGTTTTCTCTAAGTCTGAAGGCTGCCCACACTGTGCCTGTGTGCTGCAGCTTGCATCTTCGCCTTTGGGAAGCTGCCGCTCGCCGATTCTCCCGGAGGCGAAGAAGCGGCTTCTTCGCACACAGAGCATTGTGGCGAGCGCAGGGAGCTCCTGAGAGCGGTTTGTGCCGAAAGAAGCCCGGGACCGGCACTTAGCTTCGGAGAGCTGCGTATCTGCGTCTTCTGCGTGTCTTGCCGCTCTACACTCAACAAAAAGCTTTTCCACCATATCTTGCAAGGAGAAACTCTGCCAGGGAAGAAAACATCCAAAATCTTGTTCTAAAGCTTGCACGGGGGTCTGCAAAGAGTTTGGCAAGAATGAAAGGTAGTTGTCCAAAACTCGTTCTTTTCCAATAGAATAACCATGGATAAGGCAGGAGAGTGGTAAAGTACTGTTTTCTCTAAGTCTGAATGCTGCCCACACTGTGCCTGTGTGCTGCAGCTTGCATCTTCGCCTTTGGGAAGCTGCCGCTCGCCGATTCTCCCGGAGGCGAAGAAGCGGCTTCTTCGCACACAGAGCATTGTGGCGAGCGCAGGGAGCTCCTGAGAGCGGTTTGTGCCGAAAGAAGCCCGGGACCGGCACTTAGCTTCGGAGAGCTGCGTATCTGCGTCTTCTGCGTGTCTTGCCGCTCTACACTCAGCAAAAAGCTTTTCCACCATATCTTGCAAGGAGAAACTCTGCCAGGAAAGAAAACATCCAAAATCTTGTTCTAAAGCTTGCACGGGGGTCTGCAAAGAGTTTGGCAAGAATGAAAGGTAGTTGTCCAAAACTCGTTCTTTTCCAATAGAATAACCATGGATAAGGCAGGAGAGTGGTAAAGTACTGTTTTCTCTAAGTCTGAAGGCTGCCCACACTGTGCCTGTGTGCTGCAGCTTGCATCTTCGCCTTTGGGAAGCTGCCGCTCGCCGATTCTCCCGGAGGCGAAGAAACGGCTTCTTCGCACACAGAGCATTGTGGCGAGCGCAGGGAGCTCCTGAGAGCGGTTTGTGCCGAAAGAAGCCCGGGACCGGCACTTAGCTTCGGAGAGCTGCGTATCTGCGTCTTCTGCGTGTCTTGCCGCTCTACACTCAGCAAAAAGCTTTTCCACCATATCTTGCAAGGAGAAACTCTGCCAGGAAAGAAAACATCCAAAATCTTGTTCTAAAGCTTGCACGGGGGTCTGCAAAGAGTTTGGCAAGAATGAAAGGTAGTTGTCCAAAACTCGTTCTTTTCCAATAGAATAACCATGGAAAAGGCAGGAGAGTGGTAAAGTACTGTTTTCTCTAAGTCTGAATGCTGCCCACACTGTGCCTGTGTGCTGCAGCTTGCATCTTCGCCTTTGGGAAGCTGCCGCTCGCCGAATCTCCCAGAGGCGAAGAAGCGGCTTCTTCGCACACAGAGCATTGTGGCGAGCGCAGGGAGCTCCTGAGAGCGGTTTGTGCCGAAAGAAGCCCGGGACCGGCACTTAGCTTCGGAGAGCTGCGTATCTGCGTCTTCTGCGTGTCTTGCCGCTCTACACTCAGCAAAAAGCTTTTCCACCATATCTTGCAAGGAGAAACTCTGCCAGGAAAGAAAACATCCAAAATCTTGTTCTAAAGCTTGCACGGGGGTCTGCAAAGAGTTTGGCAAGAATGAAAGGTAGTTGTCCAAAACTCGTTCTTTTCCAATAGAATAACCATGGATAAGGCAGGAGAGTGGTAAAGTACTGTTTTCTCTAAGTCTGAAGGCTGCCCACACTGTGCCTGTGTGCTGCAGCTTGCATCTTCGCCTTTGGGAAGCTGCCGCTCGCCGATTCTCCCGGAGGCGAAGAAGCGGCTTCTTCGCACACAGAGCATTGTGGCGAGCGCAGGGAGCTCCTGAGAGCGGTTTGTGCCGAAAGAAGCCCAGGACCGGCACTTAGCTTCGGAGAGCTGCGTATCTGCGTCTTCTGCGTGTCTTGCCGCTCTACACTCAGCAAAAAGCTTTTCCAGCATATCTTGCAAGGAGAAACTCTGCCAGGAAAGAAAACATCCAAAATCTTGTTCTAAAGCTTGCACGCGGGTCTGCAAAGAGTTTGGCAAGAATGAAAGGTAGTTGTCCAAAACTCGTTCTTTTCCAATAGAATAACCATGGAAAAGGCAGGAGAGTGGTAAAGTACTGTTTTCTCTAAGTCTGAAGGCTGCCCACACTGTGCCTGTGTGCTGCAGCTTGCATCTTCGCCTTTGGGAAGCTGCCGCTCGCCGAATCTCCCGGAGGCGAAGAAGCGGCTTCATCGCACACAGAGCATTGTGGCGAGCGCAGGGAGCTCCTGAGAGCGGTTTGTGCCGAAAGAAGCCCGGGACCGGCACTTAGCTTCGGAGAGCTGCGTATCTGCGTCTTCTGCGTGTCTTGCCGCTCTACACTCAGCAAAAAGCTTTTCCACCATATCTTGCAAGGAGAAACTCTGCCAGGAAAGAAAACATCCAAAATCTTGTTCTAAAGCTTGCACGGGGGTCTGCAAAGAGTTGGGCAAGAATGAAAGGTAGTTGTCCAAAACTCGTTCTTTTCCAATAGAATAACCATGGAAAAGGCAGGAGAGTGGTAAAGTACTGTTTTCTCTAAGTCTGAAGGCTGCCCACACTGTGCCTGTGTGCCGCAGCTTGCATCTTCGCCTTTGGGAAGCTGCCGCTCGCCGATTCTCCCGCAGGCGAAGAAGCGGCTTCTTCGCACACAGAGCATTGTGGCGAGCGCAGGGAGCTCCTGAGAGCGGTTTGTGCCGAAAGAAGCCCGGGACCGGCACTTAGCTTCGGAGAGCTGCGTATCTGCGTCTTCTGCGTGTCTTGCCGCTCTACACTCAGCCAAAAGCTTTTCCACATATCTTGCAAGGAGAAACTCTGCCAGGAAAGAAAACATCCAAAATCTTGTTCTAAAGCTTGCACGGGGGTCTGCAAAGAGTTTGGCAAGAATGAAAGGTAGTTGTCCAAAACTCGTTCTTTTCCAATAGAATAACCATGGAAAAGGCAGGAGAGTGGTAAAGTACTGTTTTCTCTAAGTCTGAATGCTGCCCACACTGTGCCTGCGTGCTGCAGCTTGCATCTTCGCCTTTGGGAAGCTGCCGCTCGCCGATTCTCCCGGAGGCGAAGAAGCGGCTTCTTCGCACACAGAGCATTGTGGCGAGCGCAGGGAGCTCCTGAGAGCGGTTTGTGCCGAAAGAAGCCCGGGACCAGCACTTAGCTTCGGAGAGCTGCGTATCTGCGTCTTCTGCGTGTCTTGCCGCTCTACACTCAGCAAAAAGCTTTTCCAGCATATCTTGCAAGGAGAAACTCTGCCAGGGAAGAAAACATCCAAAATCTTGTTCTAAAGCTTGCACGGGGGTCTGCAAAGAGTTTGGCAAGAATGAAAGGTAGTTGTCCAAAACTCGTTCTTTTCCAATAGAATAACCATGGAAAAGGCAGGAGAGTGGTAAAGTACTGTTTTCTCTAAGTCTGAAGGCTGCCCACACTGTGCCTGTGTGCTGCAGCTTGCATCTTCGCCTTTGGCAAGCTGCCGCTCGCCGATTCTCCCGGAGGCGAAGAAGCGGCTTCTTCGCACACAGAGCATTGTGGCGAGCGCAGGGAGCTCCTGAGAGCGGTTTGTGCCGAAAGAAGCCCGGGACCGGCACTTAGCTTCGGAGAGCTGCGTATCTGCGTCTTCTGCGTGTCTTGCCGCTCTACACTCAGCAAAAAGCTTTTCCACCATATCTTGCAAGGAGAAACTCTGCAAGGAAAGAAAACATCCAAAATCTTGTTCTAAAGCTTGCACGGGGGTCTGCAAAGAGTTTGGCAAGAATGAAAGGTAGTTGTCCAAAACTCGTTCTTTTCCAATAGAATAACCATGGATAAGGCAGGAGAGTGGTAAAGTACTGTTTTCTCTAAGTCTGAAGGCTGCCCACACTGTGCCTGTGTGCTGCAGCTTGCATCTTCGCCTTTGGGAAGCTGCCGCTCGCCGATTCTCCCGGAGGCGAAGAAGCGGCTTCTTCGCACACAGAGCATTGTGGCGAGCGCAGGGAGCTCCTGAGAGCGGTTTGTGCCGAAAGAAGCCCGGGACCGGCACTTAGCTTCGGAGAGCTGCGTATCTGCGTCTTCTGCGTGTCTTGCCGCTCTACACTCAGCAAAAAGCTTTTCCAGCATATCTTGCAAGGAGAAACTCTGCCAGGGAAGAAAACATCCAAAATCTTGTTCTAAAGCTTGCACGGGGGTCTGCAAAGAGTTTGGCAAGAATGAAAGGTAGTTGTCCAAAACTCGTTCTTTTCCAATAGAATAACCATGGATAAGGCAGGAGAGTGGTAAAGTACTGTTTTCTCTAAGTCTGAAGGCTGCCCACACTGTGCCTGTGTGCTGCAGCTTGCATCTTCGCTTTTGGGAAGCTGCCGCTCGCCGATTCTCCCGCAGGCGAAGAAACGGCTTCTTCGCACACAGAGCATTGTGGCGAGCGCAGGGAGCTCCTGAGAGCGGTTTGTTCCGAAAGAAGCCAGGGACCGGCACTTAGCTTCGGAGAGCTGCGTATCTGCGTCTTCTGCGTGTCTTGCCGCTCTACACTCAGCCAAAGGCTTTTCCAGCATATCTTGCAAGGAGAAACTCTGCCAGGAAAGAAAACATCCAAAATCTTGTTCTAAAGCTTGCACGGGGGTCTGCAAAGAGTTTGGCGAGAATGAAAGGTAGTTGTCCAAAACTCGTTCTTTTCCAATAGAATAACCATGGATAAGGCAGGAGAGTGGTAAAGTACTGTTTTCTCTAAGTCTGAAGGCTGCCCACACTGTGCCTGTGTGCTGCAGCTTGCATCTTCGCCTTTGGGAAGCTGCCGCTCGCCGATTCTCCCGGAGGCGAAGAAGCGGCTTCTTCGCACACAGAGCATTGTGGCGAGCGCAGGGAGCTCCTGAGAGCGGTTTGTGCCGAAAGAAGCCCGGGACCGGCACTTAGCTTCGGAGAGCTGCGTATCTGCGTCTTCTGCGTGTCTTGCCGCTCTACACTCAGCAAAAAGCTTTTCCAGCATATCTTGCAAGGAGAAACTCTGCCAGGGAAGAAAACATCCAAAATCTTGTTCTAAAGCTTGCACGGGGGTCTGCAAAGAGTTTGGCAAGAATGAAAGGTAGTTGTCCAAAACTCGTTCTTTTCCAATAGAATAACCATGGATAAGGCAGGAGAGTGGTAAAGTACTGTTTTCTCTAAGTCTGAAGGCTGCCCACACTGTGCCTGTGTGCTGCAGCTTGCATCTTCGCCTTTGGGAAGCTGCCGCTCGCCGATTCTCCCGCAGGCGAAGAAACGGCTTCTTCGCACACAGAGCATTGTGGCGAGCGCAGGGAGCTCCTGAGAGCGGTTTGTGCCGAAAGAAGCCCGGGACCGGCACTTAGCTTCGGAGAGCTGCGTATCTGCGTCTTCTGCGTGTCTTGCCGCTCTACACTCAGCCAAAGGCTTTTCCAGCATATCTTGCAAGGAGAAACTCTGCCAGGAAAGAAAACATCCAAAATCTTGTTCTAAAGCTTGCACGGGGGTCTGCAAAGAGTTTGGCAAGAATGAAAGGTAGTTGTCCAAAACTCGTTCTTTTCCAATAGAATAACCATGGAAAAGGCAGGAGAGTGGTAAAGTACTGTTTTCTCTAAGTCTGAATGCTGCCCACACTGTGCCTGTGTGCTGCAGCTTGCATCTTCGCCTTTGGGAAGCTGCCGCTCGCCGATTCTCCCGGAGGCGAAGAAGCGGCTTCTTCGCACACAGAGCATTGTGGCGAGCGCAGGGAGCTCCTGAGAGCGGTTTGTGCCGAAAGAAGCCCGGGACCGGCACTTAGCTTCGGAGAGCTGCGTATCTGCGTCTTCTGCGTGTCTTGCCGCTCTACACTCAGCAAAAAGCTTTTCCACCATATCTTGCAAGGAGAAACTCTGCCAGGAAAGAAAACATCCAAAATCTTGTTCTAAAGCTTGCACGGGGGTCTGCAAAGAGTTTGGCAAGAATGAAAGGTAGTTGTCCAAAACTCGTTCTTTTCCAATAGAATAACCATGGATAAGGCAGGAGAGTGGTAAAGTACTGTTTTCTCTAAGTCTGAAGGCTGCCCACACTGTGCCTGTGTGCTGCAGCTTGCATCTTCGCCTTTGGGAAGCTGCCGCTCGCCGATTCTCCCAGAGGCGAAGAAGCGGCTTCTTCGCACACAGAGCATTGTGGCGAGCGCAGGGAGCTCCTGAGAGCGGTTTGTGCCGAAAGAAGCCCGGGACCGGCACTTAGCTTCGGAGAGCTGCGTATCTGCGTCTTCTGCGTGTCTTGCCGCTCTACACTCAGCAAAAAGCTTTTCCACCATATCTTGCAAGGAGAAACTCTGCCAGGAAAGAAAACATCCAAAATCTTGTTCTAAAGCTCGCACGGGGGTCTGCAAAGAGTTTGGCAAGAATGAAAGGTAGTTGTCCAAAACTCGTTCTTTTCCAATAGAATAACCATGGAAAAGGCAGGAGAGTGGTAAAGTACTGTTTTCTCTAAGTCTGAAGGCTGCCCACACTGTGCTTGCGTGCTGCAGCTTGCATCTTCGCCTTTGGGAAGCTGCCGCTCGCCGATTCTCCCGGAGGCGAAGAAACGGCTTCTTCGCACACAGAGCATTGTGGCGAGCGCAGGGAGCTCCTGAGAGCGGTTTGTGCCGAAAGAAGCCCGGGACCGGCACTTAGCTTCGGAGAGCTGCGTATCTGCGTCTTCTGCGTGTCTTGCCGCTCAACACTCAGCAAAAAGCTTTTCCACCATATCTTGCAAGGAGAAACTCTGCCAGGAAAGAAAACATCCAAAATCTTGTTCTAAAGCTTGCACGGGGGTCTGCAAAGAGTTTGGCAAGAATGAAAGGTAGTTGTCCAAAACTCGTTCTTTTCCAATAGAATAACCATGGAAAAGGCAGGAGAGTGGTAAAGTACTGTTTTCTCTAAGTCTGAATGCTGCCCACACTGTGCCTGTGTGCTGCAGCTTGCATCTTCGCCTTTGGGAAGCTGCCGCTCGCCGAATCTCCCAGAGGCGAAGAAGCGGCTTCTTCGCACACAGAGCATTGTGGCGAGCGCAGGGAGCTCCTGAGAGCGGTTTGTGCCGAAAGAAGCCCGGGACCGGCACTTAGCTTCGGAGAGCTGCGTATCTGCGTCTTCTGCGTGTCTTGCCGCTCTACACTCAGCAAAAAGCTTTTCCACCATATCTTGCAAGGAGAAACTCTGCCAGGAAAGAAAACATCCAAAATCTTGTTCTAAAGCTTGCACGGGGGTCTGCAAAGAGTTTGGCAAGAATGAAAGGTAGTTGTCCAAAACTCGTTCTTTTCCAATAGAATAACCATGGAAAAGGCAGGAGAGTGGTAAAGTACTGTTTTCTCTAAGTCTGAAGGCTGCCCACACTGTGCCTGTGTGCTGCAGCTTGCATCTTCGCCTTTGGCAAGCTGCCGCTCGCCGATTCTCCCGGAGGCGAAGAAGCGGCTTCTTCGCACACAGAGCATTGTGGCGAGCGCAGGGAGCTCCTGAGAGCGGTTTGTGCCGAAAGAAGCCCGGGACCGGCACTTAGCTTTGGAGAGCTGCGTATCTGCGTCTTCTGCGTGTCTTGCCGCTCAACACTCAGCAAAAAGCTTTTCCACCATATCTTGCAAGGAGAAACTCTGCCAGGTAAGAAAACATCCAAAATCTTGTTCTAAAGCTTGCACGGGGGTGTGCAAAGAGTTTGGCAAGAATGAAAGGTAGTTGTCCAAAACTCGTTCTTTTCCAATAGAATAACCATGGAAAAGGCAGGAGAGTGGTAAAGTACTGTTTTCTCTAAGTCTGAAGGCTGCCCACACTGTGCCGGTGTGCTGCAGCTTGCATCTTCGCCTTTGGGAAGCTGCCGCTCGCCGATTCTCCCGGAGGCGAAGAAGCGGCTTCTTCGCACACAGAGCATTGTGGTGAGCGCAGGGAGCTCCTGAGAGCGGTTTGTGCCGAAAGAAGCCCGGGACCGGCACTTAGCTTCGGAGAGCTGCGTATCTGCGTCTTCTGCGTGTCTTGCCGCTCTACACTCAGCCAAAAGCTTTTCCACCATATCTTGCAAGGAGAAACTCTGCCAGGAAAGAAAACATCCAAAATCTTGTTCTAAAGCTTGCACGGGGGTGTGCAAAGAGTTTGGCAAGAATGAAAGGTAGTTTTCCAAAACTCGTTCTTTTCCAATAGAATAACCATGGAAAAGGCAGGAGAGTGGTAAAGTACTGTTTTCTCTAAGTCTGAAGGCTGCCCACACTGTGCCTGTGTGCTGCAGCTTGCATCTTCGCCTTTGGGAAGCTGCCGCTCGCCGATTCTCCCGGAGGCGAAGAAACGGCTTCTTCGCACACAGAGCATTGTGGCGAGCGCAGGGAGCTCCTGAGAGCGGTTTGTGCCGAAAGAAGCCCGGGACCGGCACTTAGCTTCGGAGAGCTGCGTATCTGCGTCTTCTGCGTGTCTTGCCGCTCTACACTCAGCAAAAAGCTTTTCCACCATATCTTGCAAGGAGAAACTCTGCCAGGAAAGAAAACATCCAAAATCTTGTTCTAAAGCTTGCACGGGGGTCTGCAAAGAGTTTGGCAAGAATGAAAGGTAGTTGTCCAAAACTCGTTCTTTTCCAATAGAATAACCATGGAAAAGGCAGGAGAGTGGTAAAGTACTGTTTTCTCTAAGTCTGAAGGCTGCCCACACTGTGCCTGTGTGCTGCAGCTTGCATCTTCGCCTTTGGCAAGCTGCCGCTCGCCGATTCTCCCGGAGGCGAAGAAACGGCTTCTTCGCACACAGAGCATTGTGGCGAGCGCAGGGATCTCCTGAGAGCGGTTTGTGCCGAAAGAAGCCCGGGACCGGCACTTAGCTTCGGAGAGCTGCGTATCTGCGTCTTCTGCGTGTCTTGCCGCTCTACACTCAGCAAAAAGCTTTTCCACCATATCTTGCAAGGAGAAACTCTGCCAGGAAAGAAAACATCCAAAATCTTGTTCTAAAGCTTGCACGGGGGTCTGCAAAGAGTTTGGCAAGAATGAAAGGTAGTTGTCCAAAACTCGTTCTTTTCCAATAGAATAACCATGGAAAAGGCAGGAGAGTGGTAAAGTACTGTTTTCTCTAAGTCTGAAGGCTGCCCACACTGTGCCTGTGTGCTGCAGCTTGCATCTTCGCCTTTGGGAAGCTGCCGCTCGCCGATTCTCCCGGAGGCGAAGAAGCGGCTTCTTCGCACACAGAGCATTGTGGCGAGCGCAGGGAGCTCCTGAGAGCGGTTTGTGCCGAAAGAAGCCCGGGACCGGCACTTAGCTTCGGAGAGCTGCGTATCTGCGTCTTCTGCGTGTCTTGCCGCTCTACACTCAGCAAAAAGCTTTTCCACCATATCTTGCAAGGAGAAACTCTGCCAGGAAAGAAAACATCCAAAATCTTGTTCTAAAGCTTGCACGGGGGTCTGCAAAGAGTTTGGCAAGAATGAAAGGTAGTTGTCCAAAACTCGTTCTTTTCCAATAGAATAACCATGGATAAGGCAGGAGAGTGGTAAAGTACTGTTTTCTCTAAGTCTGAAGGCTGCCCACACTGTGCCTGTGTGCTGCAGCTTGCATCTTCGCCTTTGGGAAGCTGCCGCTCGCCGATTCTCCCGGAGGCGAAGAAGCGGCTTCTTCGCACACAGAGCATTGTGGCGAGCGCAGGGAGCTCCTGAGAGCGGTTTGTGCCGAAAGAAGCCCGGGACCGGCACTTAGCTTCGGAGAGCTGCGTATCTGCGTCTTCTGCGTGTCTTGCCGCTCTACACTCAGCAAAAAGCTTTTCCACCATATCTTGCAAGGAGAAACTCTGCCAGGAAAGAAAACATCCAAAATCTTGTTCTAAAGCTTGCACGCAGGTCTGCAAAGAGTTTGGCAAGAATGAAAGGTAGTTGTCCAAAACTCGTTCTTTTCCAATAGAATAACCATGGATAAGGCAGGAGAGTGGTAAAGTACTGTTTTCTCTAAGTCTGAAGGCTGCCCACACTGTGCCTGTGTGCTGCAGCTTGCATCTTCGCCTTTGGGAAGCTGCCGCTCGCCGATTCTCCCGGAGGCGAAGAAGCGGCTTCTTCGCACACAGAGCATTGTGGCGAGCGCAGGGAGCTCCTGAGAGCGGTTTGTGCCGAAAGAAGCCCGGGACCGGCACTTAGCTTCGGAGAGCTGCGTATCTGCGTCTTCTGCGTGTCTTGCCGCTCTACACTCAGCAAAAAGCTTTTCCACCATATCTTGCAAGGAGAAACTCTGCCTGGGAAGAAAACATCCAAAATCTTGTTCTAAAGCTTGCACGGGGGTGTGCAAAGAGTTTGGCAAGAATGAAAGGTAGTTGTCCAAAACTCGTTCTTTTCCAATAGAATAACCATGGAAAAGGCAGGAGAGTGGTAAAGTACTGTTTTCTCTAAGTCTGAAGGCTGCCCACACTGTGCCGGTGTGCTGCAGCTTGCATCTTCGCCTTTGGGAAGCTGCCGCTCGCCGATTCTCCCAGAGGCGAAGAAGCGGCTTCTTCGCACACAGAGCATTGTGGCGAGCGCAGGGAGCTCCTGAGCGCGGTTTGTGCCGAAAGAAGCCCGGGACCGGCACTTAGCTTCGGAGAGCTGCGTATCTGCGTCTTCTGCGTGTCTTGCCGCTCTACACTCAGCCAAAAGCTTTTCCACCATATCTTGCAAGGAGAAACTCTGCCAGGAAAGAAAACATCCAAAATCTTGTTCTAAAGCTTGCACGGGGGTCTGCAAAGAGTTTGGCAAGAATGAAAGGTAGTTGTCCAAAACTCGTTCTTTTCCAATAGAATAACCATGGATAAGGCAGGAGAGTGGTAAAGTACTGTTTTCTCTAAGTCTGAAGGCTGCCCACACTGTGCCTGTGTGCTGCAGCTTGCATCTTCGCCTTTGGGAAGCTGCCGCTCGCCGATTCTCCCGGAGGCGAAGAAGCGGCTTCTTCGCACACAGAGCATTGTGGCGAGCGCAGGGAGCTCCTGAGAGCGGTTTGTGCCGAAAGAAGCCCGGGACCGGCACTTAGCTTCGGAGAGCTGCGTATCTGCGTCTTCTGCGTGTCTTGCCGCTCTACACTCAACAAAAAGCTTTTCCACCATATCTTGCAAGGAGAAACTCTGCCAGGGAAGAAAACATCCAAAATCTTGTTCTAAAGCTTGCACGGGGGTCTGCAAAGAGTTTGGCAAGAATGAAAGGTAGTTGTCCAAAACTCGTTCTTTTCCAATAGAATAACCATGGATAAGGCAGGAGAGTGGTAAAGTACTGTTTTCTCTAAGTCTGAATGCTGCCCACACTGTGCCTGTGTGCTGCAGCTTGCATCTTCGCCTTTGGGAAGCTGCCGCTCGCCGATTCTCCCGGAGGCGAAGAAGCGGCTTCTTCGCACACAGAGCATTGTGGCGAGCGCAGGGAGCTCCTGAGAGCGGTTTGTGCCGAAAGAAGCCCGGGACCGGCACTTAGCTTCGGAGAGCTGCGTATCTGCGTCTTCTGCGTGTCTTGCCGCTCTACACTCAGCAAAAAGCTTTTCCACCATATCTTGCAAGGAGAAACTCTGCCAGGAAAGAAAACATCCAAAATCTTGTTCTAAAGCTTGCACGGGGGCCTGCAAAGAGTTTGGCAAGAATGAAAGGTAGTTGTCCAAAACTCGTTCTTTTCCAATAGAATAACCATGGATAAGGCAGGAGAGTGGTAAAGTACTGTTTTCTCTAAGTCTGAAGGCTGCCCACACTGTGCCTGTGTGCTGCAGCTTGCATCTTCGCCTTTGGCAAGCTGCCGCTCGCCGATTCTCCCGGAGGCGAAGAAGCGGCTTCTTCGCACACAGAGCATTGTGGCGAGCGCAGGGAGCTGCTGAGAGCGGTTTGTGCCGAAAGAAGCCCGGGACCGGCACTTAGCTTCGGAGAGCTGCGTATCTGCGTCTTCTGCGTGTCTTGCCGCTCAACACTCAGCAAAAAGCTTTTCCACCATATCTTGTAAGGAGAAACTCTGCCAGGGAAGAAAACATCCAAAATCTTGTTCTAAAGCTTGCACGGGGGTGTGCAAAGAGTTTGGCAAGAATGAAAGGTAGTTGTCCAAAACTCGTTCTTTTCCAATAGAATAACCATGGATAAGGCAGGAGAGTGGTAAAGTACTGTTTTCTCTAAGTCTGAAGGCTGCCCACACTGTGCCTGTGTGCTGCAGCTTGCATCTTCGCCTTTGGGAAGCTGCCGCTCGCCGATTCTCCCGGAGGCGAAGAAGCGGCTTCTTCGCACACAGAGCATTGTGGCGAGCGCAGGGAGCTCCTGAGAGCGGTTTGTGCCGAAAGAAGCCCGGGACCGGCACTTAGCTTCGGAGAGCTGCGTATCTGCGTCTTCTGCGTGTCTTGCCGCTCTACACTCAGCAAAAAGCTTTTCCACCATATCTTGCAAGGAGAAACTCTGCCAGGAAAGAAAACATCCAAAATCTGGTTCTAAAGCTTGCACGGGGGTCTGCAAAGAGTTTGGCAAGAATGAAAGGTAGTTGTCCAAAACTCGTTCTTTTCCAATAGAATAACCATGGAAAAGGCAGGAGAGTGGTAAAGTACTGTTTTCTCTAAGTCTGAAGGCTGCCCACACTGTGCCTGTGTGCTGCAGCTTGCATCTTCGCCTTTGGGAAGCTGCCGCTCGCCGATTCTCCCGGAGGCGAAGAAACGGCTTCTTCGCACACAGAGCATTGTGGCGAGCGCAGGGAGCTCCTGAGAGCGGTTTGTGCCGAAAGAAGCCCGGGACCGGCACTTAGCTTCGGAGAGCTGCGTATCTGCGTCTTCTGCGTGTCTTGCCGCTCTACACTCAGCAAAAAGCTTTTCCACCATATCTTGCAAGGAGAAACTCTGCCAGGAAAGAAAACATCCAAAATCTTGTTCTAAAGCTTGCACGGGGGTCTGCAAAGAGTTTGGCAAGAATGAAAGGTAGTTGTCCAAAACTCGTTCTTTTCCAATAGAATAACCATGGAAAAGGCAGGAGAGTGGTAAAGTACTGTTTTCTCTAAGTCTGAAGGCTGCCCACACTGTGCCTGTGTGCTGCAGCTTGCATCTTCGCCTTTGGCAAGCTGCCGCTCTCCGATTCTCCCGGAGGCGAAGAAGCGGCTTCTTCGCACACAGAGCATTGTGGCGAGCGCAGGGAGCTGCTGAGAGCGGTTTGTGCCGAAAGAAGCCCGGGACCGGCACTTAGCTTCGGAGAGCTGCGTATCTGCGTCTTCTGCGTGTCTTGCCGCTCTACACTCAGCAAAAAGCTTTTCCACCATATCTTGCAAGGAGAAACTCTGCCAGGAAAGAAAACATCAAAAATCTTGTTCTAAAGCTTGCACGGGGGTGTGCAAAGAGTTTGGCAAGAATGAAAGGTAGTTTTCCAAAACTCGTTCTTTTCCAATAGAATAACCATGGAAAAGGCAGGAGAGTGGTAAAGTACTGTTTTCTCTAAGTCTGAAGGCTGCCCACACTGTGCCTGTGTGCTGCAGCTTGCATCTTCGCCTTTGGGAAGCTGCCGCTCGCCGATTCTCCCGGAGGCGAAGAAACGGCTTCTTCGCACACAGAGCATTGTGGCGAGCGCAGGGAGCTCCTGAGAGCGGTTTGTGCCGAAAGAAGCCCGGGACCGGCACTTAGCTTCGGAGAGCTGCGTATCTGCGTCTTCTGCGTGTCTTGCCGCTCTACACTCAGCAAAAAGCTTTTCCACCATATCTTGCAAGGAGAAACTCTGCCAGGAAAGAAAACATCCAAAATCTTGTTCTAAAGCTTGCACGGGGGTCTGCAAAGAGTTTGGCAAGAATGAAAGGTAGTTGTCCAAAACTCGTTCTTTTCCAATAGAATAACCATGGAAAAGGCAGGAGAGTGGTAAAGTACTGTTTTCTCTAAGTCTGAAGGCTGCCCACACTGTGCCTGTGTGCTGCAGCTTGCATCTTCGCCTTTGGCAAGCTGCCGCTCGCCGATTCTCCCGGAGGCGAAGAAACGGCTTCTTCGCACACAGAGCATTGTGGCGAGCGCAGGGATCTCCTGAGAGCGGTTTGTGCCGAAAGAAGCCCGGGACCGGCACTTAGCTTCGGAGAGCTGCGTATCTGCGTCTTCTGCGTGTCTTGCCGCTCTACACTCAGCAAAAAGCTTTTCCACCATATCTTGCAAGGAGAAACTCTGCCAGGAAAGAAAACATCCAAAATCTTGTTCTAAAGCTTGCACGGGGGTCTGCAAAGAGTTTGGCAAGAATGAAAGGTAGTTGTCCAAAACTCGTTCTTTTCCAATAGAATAACCATGGAAAAGGCAGGAGAGTGGTAAAGTACTGTTTTCTCTAAGTCTGAAGGCTGCCCACACTGTGCCTGTGTGCTGCAGCTTGCATCTTCGCCTTTGGGAAGCTGCCGCTCGCCGATTCTCCCGGAGGCGAAGAAGCGGCTTCTTCGCACACAGAGCATTGTGGCGAGCGCAGGGAGCTCCTGAGAGCGGTTTGTGCCGAAAGAAGCCCGGGACCGGCACTTAGCTTCGGAGAGCTGCGTATCTGCGTCTTCTGCGTGTCTTGCCGCTCTACACTCAGCAAAAAGCTTTTCCACCATATCTTGCAAGGAGAAACTCTGCCAGGAAAGAAAACATCCAAAATCTTGTTCTAAAGCTTGCACGGGGGTCTGCAAAGAGTTTGGCAAGAATGAAAGGTAGTTGTCCAAAACTCGTTCTTTTCCAATAGAATAACCATGGATAAGGCAGGAGAGTGGTAAAGTACTGTTTTCTCTAAGTCTGAAGGCTGCCCACACTGTGCCTGTGTGCTGCAGCTTGCATCTTCGCCTTTGGGAAGCTGCCGCTCGCCGATTCTCCCGGAGGCGAAGAAGCGGCTTCTTCGCACACAGAGCATTGTGGCGAGCGCAGGGAGCTCCTGAGAGCGGTTTGTGCCGAAAGAAGCCCGGGACCGGCACTTAGCTTCGGAGAGCTGCGTATCTGCGTCTTCTGCGTGTCTTGCCGCTCTACACTCAGCAAAAAGCTTTTCCACCATATCTTGCAAGGAGAAACTCTGCCAGGAAAGAAAACATCCAAAATCTTGTTCTAAAGCTTGCACGCAGGTCTGCAAAGAGTTTGGCAAGAATGAAAGGTAGTTGTCCAAAACTCGTTCTTTTCCAATAGAATAACCATGGATAAGGCAGGAGAGTGGTAAAGTACTGTTTTCTCTAAGTCTGAAGGCTGCCCACACTGTGCCTGTGTGCTGCAGCTTGCATCTTCGCCTTTGGGAAGCTGCCGCTCGCCGATTCTCCCGGAGGCGAAGAAGCGGCTTCTTCGCACACAGAGCATTGTGGCGAGCGCAGGGAGCTCCTGAGAGCGGTTTGTGCCGAAAGAAGCCCGGGACCGGCACTTAGCTTCGGAGAGCTGCGTATCTGCGTCTTCTGCGTGTCTTGCCGCTCTACACTCAGCAAAAAGCTTTTCCACCATATCTTGCAAGGAGAAACTCTGCCTGGGAAGAAAACATCCAAAATCTTGTTCTAAAGCTTGCACGGGGGTGTGCAAAGAGTTTGGCAAGAATGAAAGGTAGTTGTCCAAAACTCGTTCTTTTCCAATAGAATAACCATGGAAAAGGCAGGAGAGTGGTAAAGTACTGTTTTCTCTAAGTCTGAAGGCTGCCCACACTGTGCCGGTGTGCTGCAGCTTGCATCTTCGCCTTTGGGAAGCTGCCGCTCGCCGATTCTCCCAGAGGCGAAGAAGCGGCTTCTTCGCACACAGAGCATTGTGGCGAGCGCAGGGAGCTCCTGAGCGCGGTTTGTGCCGAAAGAAGCCCGGGACCGGCACTTAGCTTCGGAGAGCTGCGTATCTGCGTCTTCTGCGTGTCTTGCCGCTCTACACTCAGCCAAAAGCTTTTCCACCATATCTTGCAAGGAGAAACTCTGCCAGGAAAGAAAACATCCAAAATCTTGTTCTAAAGCTTGCACGGGGGTCTGCAAAGAGTTTGGCAAGAATGAAAGGTAGTTGTCCAAAACTCGTTCTTTTCCAATAGAATAACCATGGATAAGGCAGGAGAGTGGTAAAGTACTGTTTTCTCTAAGTCTGAAGGCTGCCCACACTGTGCCTGTGTGCTGCAGCTTGCATCTTCGCCTTTGGGAAGCTGCCGCTCGCCGATTCTCCCGGAGGCGAAGAAGCGGCTTCTTCGCACACAGAGCATTGTGGCGAGCGCAGGGAGCTCCTGAGAGCGGTTTGTGCCGAAAGAAGCCCGGGACCGGCACTTAGCTTCGGAGAGCTGCGTATCTGCGTCTTCTGCGTGTCTTGCCGCTCTACACTCAACAAAAAGCTTTTCCACCATATCTTGCAAGGAGAAACTCTGCCAGGGAAGAAAACATCCAAAATCTTGTTCTAAAGCTTGCACGGGGGTCTGCAAAGAGTTTGGCAAGAATGAAAGGTAGTTGTCCAAAACTCGTTCTTTTCCAATAGAATAACCATGGATAAGGCAGGAGAGTGGTAAAGTACTGTTTTCTCTAAGTCTGAATGCTGCCCACACTGTGCCTGTGTGCTGCAGCTTGCATCTTCGCCTTTGGGAAGCTGCCGCTCGCCGATTCTCCCGGAGGCGAAGAAGCGGCTTCTTCGCACACAGAGCATTGTGGCGAGCGCAGGGAGCTCCTGAGAGCGGTTTGTGCCGAAAGAAGCCCGGGACCGGCACTTAGCTTCGGAGAGCTGCGTATCTGCGTCTTCTGCGTGTCTTGCCGCTCTACACTCAGCAAAAAGCTTTTCCACCATATCTTGCAAGGAGAAACTCTGCCAGGAAAGAAAACATCCAAAATCTTGTTCTAAAGCTTGCACGGGGGCCTGCAAAGAGTTTGGCAAGAATGAAAGGTAGTTGTCCAAAACTCGTTCTTTTCCAATAGAATAACCATGGATAAGGCAGGAGAGTGGTAAAGTACTGTTTTCTCTAAGTCTGAAGGCTGCCCACACTGTGCCTGTGTGCTGCAGCTTGCATCTTCGCCTTTAAGAAGCTGCCGCTCGCCGATTCTCCCGGAGGCGAAGAAGCGGCTTCTTTGCACACAGAGCATTGTGGCGAGCGCAGGGAGCTCCTGAGAGCGGTTTGTGCCGAAAGAAGCCCGGGACCGGCACTTAGCTTCGGAGAGCTGCGTATCTGCGTCTTCTGCGTGTCTTGCCGCTCTACACTCAGCAAAAAGCTTTTCCACCATATCTTGCAAGGAGAAACTCTGCCAGGAAAGAAAACATCCAAAATCTTGTTCTAAAGCTTGCACGGGGGTCTGCAAAGAGTTTGGCAAGAATGAAAGGTAGTTGTCCAAAACTCGTTCTTTTCCAATAGAATAACCATGGAAAAGGCAGGAGAGTGGTAAAGTACTGTTTTCTCTAAGTCTGAATGCTGCCCACACTGTGCCTGTGTGCTGCAGCTTGCATCTTCGCCTTTGGGAAGCTGCCGCTCGCCGAATCTCCCAGAGGCGAAGAAGCGGCTTCTTCGCACACAGAGCATTGTGGCGAGCGCAGGGAGCTCCTGAGAGCGGTTTGTGCCGAAAGAAGCCTGGGACCGGCACTTAGCTTCGGAGAGCTGCGTATCTGTGTCTTCTGCGTGTCTTGCCGCTCTACACTCAGCAAAAAGCTTTTCCACCATATCTTGCAAGGAGAAACTCTGCCAGGAATGAAAACATCCAAAATCTTGTTCTAAAGCTTGCACGGGGGTCTGCAAAGAGTTTGGCAAGAATGAAAGGTAGTTGTCCAAAACTCGTTCTTTTCCAATAGAATAACCATGGATAAGGCAGGAGAGTGGTAAAGTACTGTTTTCTCTAAGTCTGAAGGCTGCCCACACTGTGCCTGTGTGGTGCAGCTTGCATCTTCGCCTTTGGGAAGCTGCCGCTCGCCGATTCTCCCGGAGGCGAAGAAGCGGCTTCTTCGCACACAGAGCATTGTGGCGAGCGCAGGGAGCTCCTGAGAGCGGTTTGTGCCGAAAGAAGCCCGGGACCGGCACTTAGCTTCGGAGAGCTGCGTATCTGCGTCTTCTGCGTGTCTTGCCGCTCTACACTCAGCCAAAAGCTTTTCCACCATATCTTGCAAGGAGAAACTCTGCCAGGAAAGAAAACACCCAAAATCTTGTTCTAAAGCTTGCACGGGGGTCTGCAAAGAGTTGGGCAAGAATGAAAGGTAGTTGTCCAAAACTCGTTCTTTTCCGATAGAATAACCATGGATAAGGCAGGAGAGTGGTAAAGTACTGTTTTCTCTAAGTCTGAAGGCTGCCCACACTGTGCCTGTGTGCTGCAGCTTGCATCTTCGCCTTTGGGAAGCTGCCGCTCGCCGATTCTCCCGCAGGCGAAGAAGCGGCTTCTTCGCACACAGAGCATTGTGGCGAGCGCAGGGAGCTCCTGAGAGCGGTTTGTGCCGAAAGAAGCCCGGGACCGGCACTTAGCTTCGGAGAGCTGCGTATCTGCGTCTTCTGCGTGTCTTGCCGCTCTACACTCAACAAAAAGCTTTTCCACCATATCTTGCAAGGAGAAACTCTGCCAGGGAAGAAAACATCCAAAATCTTGTTCTAAAGCTTGCACGGGGGTCTGCAAAGAGTTTGGCAAGAATGAAAGGTAGTTGTCCAAAACTCGTTCTTTTCCAATAGAATAACCATGGATAAGGCAGGAGAGTGGTAAAGTACTGTTTTCTCTAAGTCTGAATGCTGCCCACACTGTGCCTGTGTGCTGCAGCTTGCATCTTCGCCTTTGGGAAGCTGCCGCTCGCCGATTCTCCCGGAGGCGAAGAAGCGGCTTCTTCGCACACAGAGCATTGTGGCGAGCGCAGGGAGCTCCTGAGAGCGGTTTGTGCCGAAAGAAGCCCGGGACCGGCACTTAGCTTCGGAGAGCTGCGTATCTGCGTCTTCTGCGTGTCTTGCCGCTCTACACTCAGCAAAAAGCTTTTCCACCATATCTTGCAAGGAGAAACTCTGCCAGGAAAGAAAACATCCAAAATCTTGTTCTAAAGCTTGCACGGGGGTCTGCAAAGAGTTTGGCAAGAATGAAAGGTAGTTGTCCAAAACTCGTTCTTTTCCAATAGAATAACCATGGATAAGGCAGGAGAGTGGTAAAGTACTGTTTTCTCTAAGTCTGAAGGCTGCCCACACTGTGCCTGTGTGCTGCAGCTTGCATCTTCGCCTTTGGGAAGCTGCCGCTCGCCGATTCTCCCGGAGGCGAAGAAGCGGCTTCATTGCACACAGAGCATTGTGGCGAGCGCAGGGAGCTCCTGAGAGCGGTTTGTGCCGAAAGAAGCCCGGGACCGGCACTTAGCTTCGGAGAGCTGCGTATCTGCGTCTTCTGCGTGTCTTGCCGCTCTACACTCAGCAAAAAGCTTTTCCACCATATCTTGCAAGGAGAAACTCTGCCAGGAAAGAAAACATCCAAAATCTTGTTCTAAAGCTTGCACGGGGGTCTGCAAAGAGTTTGGCAAGAATGAAAGGTAGTTGTCCAAAACTCGTTCTTTTCCAATAGAATAACCATGGAAAAGGCAGGAGAGTGGTAAAGTACTGTTTTCTCTAAGTCTGAATGCTGCCCACACTGTGCCTGTGTGCTGCAGCTTGCATCTTCGCCTTTGGGAAGCTGCCGCTCGCCGAATCTCCCGGAGGCGAAGAAGCGGCTTCTTCGCACACAGAGCATTGTGGCGAGCGCAGGGAGCTCCTGAGAGCGGTTTGTGCCGAAAGAAGCCCGGGACCGGCACTTAGCTTCGGAGAGCTGCGTATCTGCGTCTTCTGCGTGTCTTGCCGCTCTACACTCAGCAAAAAGCTTTTCCACCATATCTTGCAAGGAGAAACTCTGCCAGGAATGAAAACATCCAAAATCTTGTTCTAAAGCTTGCACGGGGGTCTGCAAAGAGTTTGGCAAGAATGAAAGGTAGTTGTCCAAAACTCGTTCTTTTCCAATAGAATAACCATGGATAAGGCAGGAGAGTGGTAAAGTACTGTTTTCTCTAAGTCTGAAGGCTGCCCACACTGTGCCTGTGTGCTGCAGCTTGCATCTTCGCCTTTGGGAAGCTGCCGCTCGCCGATTCTCCCGGAGGCGAAGAAGCGGCTTCTTCGCACACAGAGCATTGTGGCGAGCGCAGGGAGCTCCTGAGAGCGGTTTGTGCCGAAAGAAGCCCGGGACCGGCACTTAGCTTCGGAGAGCTGCGTATCTGCGTCTTCTGCGTGTCTTGCCGCTCTACACTCAGCAAAAAGCTTTTCCAGCATATCTTGCAAGGAGAAACTCTGCCAGGAAAGAAAACATCCAAAATCTTGTTCTAAAGCTTGCACGGGGGTCTGCAAAGAGTTTGGCAAGAATGAAAGGTAGTTGTCCAAAACTCGTTCTTTTCCAATAGAATAACCATGGATAAGGCAGGAGAGTGGTAAAGTACTGTTTTCTCTAAGTCTGAAGGCTGCCCACACTGTGCCTGCGTGCTGCAGCTTGCATCTTCGCCTTTGGGAAGCTGCCGCTCGCCGATTCTCCCGGAGGCGAAGAAGCGGCTTCTTCGCACACAGAGCATTGTGGCGAGCGCAGGGAGCTCCTGAGAGCGGTTTGTGCCGAAAGAAGCCCGGGACCGGCACTTAGCTTCGGAGAGCTGCGTATCTGCGTCTTCTGCGTGTCTTGCCGCTCTACACTCAGCAAAAAGCTTTTCCACCATATCTTGCAAGGAGAAACTCTGCCAGGAAAGAAAACATCCAAAATCTTGTTCTAAAGCTTGCACGGGGGCCTGCAAAGAGTTTGGCAAGAATGAAAGGTAGTTGTCCAAAACTCGTTCTTTTCCAATAGAATAACCATGGAAAAGGCAGGAGAGTGGTAAAGTACTGTTTTCTCTAAGTCTGAATGCTGCCCACACTGTGCCTGTGTGCTGCAGCTTGCATCTTCGCCTTTGGGAAGCTGCCGCTCGCCGAATCTCCCGGAGGCGAAGAAGCGGCTTCTTCGCACACAGAGCATTGTGGCGAGCGCAGGGAGCTCCTGAGAGCGGTTTGTGCCGAAAGAAGCCCGGGACCGGCACTTAGCTTCGGAGAGCTGCGTATCTGCGTCTTCTGCGTGTCTTGCCGCTCTACACTCAGCAAAAAGCTTTTCCACCATATCTTACAAGGAGAAACTCTGCCAGGAATGAAAACATCCAAAATCTTGTTCTAAAGCTTGCACGGGGGTCTTCAAAGAGTTTGGCAAGAATGAAAGGTAGTTGTCCAAAACTCGTTCTTTTCCAATAGAATAACCATGGATAAGGCAGGAGAGTGGTAAAGTACTGTTTTCTCTAAGTCTGAAGGCTGCCCACACTGTGCCTGTGTGCTGCAGCTTGCATCTTCGCCTTTGGGAAGCTGCCGCTCGCCGATTCTCCCGGAGGCGAAGAAGCGGCTTCTTCGCACACAGAGCATTGTGGCGAGCGCAGGGAGCTCCTGAGAGCGGTTTGTGCCGAAAGAAGCCCGGGACCGGCACTTAGCTTCGGAGAGCTGCGTATCTGCGTCTTCTGCGTGTCTTGCCGCTCTACACTCAGCCAAAAGCTTTTCCAGCATATCTTGCAAGGAGAAACTCTGCCAGGAAAGAAAACATCCAAAATCTTGTTCTAAAGCTTGCACGGGGGTCTGCAAAGAGTTTGGCAAGAATGAAAGGTAGTTGTCCAAAACTCGTTCTTTTCCAATAGAATAACCATGGAAAAGGCAGGAGAGTGGTAAAGTACTGTTTTCTCTAAGTCTGAAGGCTGCCCACACTGTGCCTGTGTGCTGCAGCTTGCATCTTCGCCTTTGGGAAGCTGCCGCTCGCCGAATCTCCCGGAGGCGAAGAAGCGGCTTCTTCGCACACAGAGCATTGTGGCGAGCGCAGGGAGCTCCTGAGAGCGGTTTGTGCCGAAAGAAGCCCGGGACCGGCACTTAGCTTCGGAGAGCTGCGTATCTGCGTCTTCTGCGTGTCTTGCCGCTCTACACTCAGCAAAAAGCTTTTCCACCATATCTTGCAAGGAGAAACTCTGCCAGGAAAGAAAACATCCAAAATCTTGTTCTAAAGCTTGCACGGGGGTCTGCAAAGAGTTTGGCAAGAATGAAAGGTAGTTGTCCAAAACTCGTTCTTTTCCAATAGAATAACCATGGATAAGGCAGGAGAGTGGTAAAGTACTGTTTTCTCTAAGTCTGAAGGCTGCCCACACTGTGCCTGCGTGCTGCAGCTTGCATCTTCGCCTTTGGGAAGCTGCCGCTCGCCAATTCTCCCGGAGGCGAAGAAGCGGCTTCTTCGCACACAGAGCATTGTGGCGAGCGCAGGGAGCTCCTGAGAGCGGTTTGTGCCGAAAGAAGCCCGGGACCGGCACTTAGCTTCGGAGAGCTGCGTATCTGCGTCTTCTGCGTGTCTTGCCGCTCTACACTCAGCCAAAAGCTTTTCCACCATATCTTGCAAGGAGAAACTCTGCCAGGAAAGAAAACATCCAAAATCTTGTTCTAAAGCTTGCACGGGGGTCTGCAAAGAGTTTGGCAAGAATGAAAGGTAGTTGTCCAAAACTCGTTCTTTTCCAATAGAATAACCATGGAAAAGGCAGGAGAGTGGTAAAGTACTGTTTTCTCTAAGTCTGAAGGCTGCCCACACTGTGCCTGCGTGCTGCAGCTTGCATCTTCGCCTTTGGGAAGCTGCCGCTCGCCGATTCTCCCGGAGGCGAAGAAGCGGCTTCTTCGCACACAGAGCATTGTGGCGAGCGCAGGGAGCTCCTGAGAGCGGTTTGTGCCGAAAGAAGCCCGGGACCGGCACTTAGCTTCGGAGAGCTGCGTATCTGCGTCTTCTGCGTGTCTTGCCGCTCTACACTCAGCCAAAAGCTTTTCCACCATATCTTGCAAGGAGAAACTCTGCCAGGAAAGAAAACATCCAAAATCTTGTTCTAAAGCTTGCACGGGGGTCTGCAAAGAGTTTGGCAAGAATGAAAGGTAGTTGTCCAAAACTCGTTCTTTTCCAATAGAATAACCATGGATAAGGCAGGAGAGTGGTAAAGTACTGTTTTCTCTAAGTCTGAAGGCTGCCCACACTGTGCCTGCGTGCTGCAGCTTGCATCTTCGCCTTTGGGAAGCTGCCGCTCGCCGATTCTCCCGGAGGCGAAGAAGCGGCTTCTTCGCACACAGAGCATTGTGGCGAGCGCAGGGAGCTCCTGAGAGCGGTTTGTGCCGAAAGAAGCCCGGGACCGGCACTTAGCTTCGGAGAGCTGCGTATCTGCGTCTTCTGCGTGTCTTGCCGCTCTACACTCAGCCAAAAGCTTTTCCACCATATCTTGCAAGGAGAAACTCTGCCAGGAAAGAAAACATCCAAAATCTTGTTCTAAAGCTTGCACGGGGGTCTGCAAAGAGTTTGGCAAGAATGAAAGGTAGTTGTCCAAAACTCGTTCTTTTCCAATAGAATAACCATGGAAAAGGCAGGAGAGTGGTAAAGTACTGTTTTCTCTAAGTCTGAAGGCTGCCCACACTGTGCCTGCGTGCTGCAGCTTGCATCTTCGCCTTTGGGAAGCTGCCGCTCGCCGATCTCCCGGAGGCGAAGAAGCGGCTTCTTCGCACACAGAGCATTGTGGCGAGCGCAGGGAGCTCCTGAGAGCGGTTTGTGCCGAAAGAAGCCTGGGACCGGCACTTAGCTTCGGAGAGCTGCGTATCTGTGTCTTCTGCGTGTCTTGCCGCTCTACACTCAGCAAAAAGCTTTTCCACCATATCTTGCAAGGAGAAACTCTGCCAGGAATGAAAACATCCAAAATCTTGTTCTAAAGCTTGCACGGGGGTCTGCAAAGAGTTTGGCAAGAATGAAAGGTAGTTGTCCAAAACTCGTTCTTTTCCAATAGAATAACCATGGATAAGGCAGGAGAGTGGTAAAGTACTGTTTTCTCTAAGTCTGAAGGCTGCCCACACTGTGCCTGTGTGGTGCAGCTTGCATCTTCGCCTTTGGGAAGCTGCCGCTCGCCGATTCTCCCGCAGGCGAAGAAGCGGCTTCTTCGCACACAGAGCATTGTGGCGAGCGCAGGGAGCTCCTGAGAGCGGTTTGTGCCGAAAGAAGCCCGGGACCGGCACTTAGCTTCGGAGAGCTGCGTATCTGCGTCTTCTGCGTGTCTTGCCGCTCTACACTCAGCCAAAAGCTTTTCCACCATATCTTGCAAGGAGAAACTCTGCCAGGAAAGAAAACACCCAAAATCTTGTTCTAAAGCTTGCACGGGGGTCTGCAAAGAGTTGGGCAAGAATGAAAGGTAGTTGTCCAAAACTCGTTCTTTTCCGATAGAATAACCATGGATAAGGCAGGAGAGTGGTAAAGTACTGTTTTCTCTAAGTCTGAAGGCTGCCCACACTGTGCCTGTGTGCTGCAGCTTGCATCTTCGCCTTTGGGAAGCTGCCGCTCGCCGATTCTCCCGGAGGCGAAGAAGCGGCTTCTTCGCACACAGAGCATTGTGGCGAGCGCAGGGAGCTCCTGAGAGCGGTTTGTGCCGAAAGAAGCCCGGGACCGGCACTTAGCTTCGGAGAGCTGCGTATCTGCGTCTTCTGCGTGTCTTGCCGCTCTACACTCAGCCAAAAGCTTTTCCACCATATCTTGCAAGGAGAAACTCTGCCAGGAAAGAAAACATCCAAAATCTTGTTCTAAAGCTTGCACGGGGGTCTGCAAAGAGTTTGGCAAGAATGAAAGGTAGTTGTCCAAAACTCGTTCTTTTCCAATAGAATAACCATGGATAAGGCAGGAGAGTGGTAAAGTACTGTTTTCTCTAAGTCTGAAGGCTGCCCACACTGTGCCTGTGTGCTGCAGCTTGCATCTTCGCCTTTGGGAAGCTGCCGCTCGCCGATTCTCCCGGAGGCGAAGAAGCGGCTTCTTCGCACACAGAGCATTGTGGCGAGCGCAGGGAGCTCCTGAGAGCGGTTTGTGCCGAAAGAAGCCCGGGACCGGCACTTAGCTTCGGAGAGCTGCGTATCTGCGTCTTCTGCGTGTCTTGCCGCTCTACACTCAGCCAAAAGCTTTTCCACCATATCTTGCAAGGAGAAACTCTGCCAGGAAAGAAAACATCCAAAATCTTGTTCTAAAGCTTGCACGGGGGTCTGCAAAGAGTTTGGCAAGAATGAAAGGTAGTTGTCCAAAACTCGTTCTTTTCCAATAGAATAACCATGGAAAAGGCAGGAGAGTGGTAAAGTACTGTTTTCTCTAAGTCTGAAGGCTGCCCACACTGTGCCTGCGTGCTGCAGCTTGCATCTTCGCCTTTGGGAAGCTGCCGCTCGCCGATTCTCCCGGAGGCGAAGAAGCGGCTTCTTCGCACACAGAGCATTGTGGCGAGCGCAGGGAGCTCCTGAGAGCGGTTTGTGCCGAAAGAAGCCTGGGACCGGCACTTAGCTTCGGAGAGCTGCGTATCTGTGTCTTCTGCGTGTCTTGCCGCTCTACACTCAGCAAAAAGCTTTTCCACCATATCTTGCAAGGAGAAACTCTGCCAGGAATGAAAACATCCAAAATCTTGTTCTAAAGCTTGCACGGGGGTCTGCAAAGAGTTTGGCAAGAATGAAAGGTAGTTGTCCAAAACTCGTTCTTTTCCAATAGAATAACCATGGATAAGGCAGGAGAGTGGTAAAGTACTGTTTTCTCTAAGTCTGAAGGCTGCCCACACTGTGCCTGTGTGGTGCAGCTTGCATCTTCGCCTTTGGGAAGCTGCCGCTCGCCGATTCTCCCGGAGGCGAAGAAGCGGCTTCTTCGCACACAGAGCATTGTGGCGAGCGCAGGGAGCTCCTGAGAGCGGTTTGTGCCGAAAGAAGCCCGGGACCGGCACTTAGCTTCGGAGAGCTGCGTATCTGCGTCTTCTGCGTGTCTTGCCGCTCTACACTCAGCCAAAAGCTTTTCCACCATATCTTGCAAGGAGAAACTCTGCCAGGAAAGAAAACACCCAAAATCTTGTTCTAAAGCTTGCACGGGGGTCTGCAAAGAGTTGGGCAAGAATGAAAGGTAGTTGTCCAAAACTCGTTCTTTTCCGATAGAATAACCATGGATAAGGCAGGAGAGTGGTAAAGTACTGTTTTCTCTAAGTCTGAAGGCTGCCCACACTGTGCCTGTGTGCTGCAGCTTGCATCTTCGCCTTTGGGAAGCTGCCGCTCGCCGATTCTCCCGGAGGCGAAGAAGCGGCTTCTTCGCACACAGAGCATTGTGGCGAGCGCAGGGAGCTCCTGAGAGCGGTTTGTGCCGAAAGAAGCCCGGGACCGGCACTTAGCTTCGGAGAGCTGCGTATCTGCGTCTTCTGCGTGTCTTGCCGCTCTACACTCAACAAAAAGCTTTTCCACCATATCTTGCAAGGAGAAACTCTGCCAGGGAAGAAAACATCCAAAATCTTGTTCTAAAGCTTGCACGGGGGTCTGCAAAGAGTTTGGCAAGAATGAAAGGTAGTTGTCCAAAACTCGTTCTTTTCCAATAGAATAACCATGGATAAGGCAGGAGAGTGGTAAAGTACTGTTTTCTCTAAGTCTGAAGGCTGCCCACACTGTGCCTGTGTGCTGCAGCTTGCATCTTCGCCTTTGGGAAGCTGCCGCTCGCCGATTCTCCCGGAGGCGAAGAAGCGGCTTCTTCGCACACAGAGCATTGTGGCGAGCGCAGGGAGCTCCTGAGAGCGGTTTGTGCCGAAAGAAGCCCGGGACCGGCACTTAGCTTCGGAGAGCTGCGTATCTGCGTCTTCTGCGTGTCTTGCCGCTCTACACTCAGCAAAAAGCTTTTCCACCATATCTTGCAAGGAGAAACTCTGCCAGGAAAGAAAACATCCAAAATCTTGTTCTAAAGCTTGCACGGGGGTCTGCAAAGAGTTTGGCAAGAATGAAAGGTAGTTGTCCAAAACTCGTTCTTTTCCAATAGAATAACCATGGATAAGGCAGGAGAGTGGTAAAGTACTGTTTTCTCTAAGTCTGAAGGCTGCCCACACTGTGCCTGTGTGCTGCAGCTTGCATCTTCGCCTTTGGGAAGCTGCCGCTCGCCGATTCTCCCGGAGGCGAAGAAGCGGCTTCATTGCACACAGAGCATTGTGGCGAGCGCAGGGAGCTCCTGAGAGCGGTTTGTGCCGAAAGAAGCCCGGGACCGGCACTTAGCTTCGGAGAGCTGCGTATCTGCGTCTTCTGCGTGTCTTGCCGCTCTACACTCAGCAAAAAGCTTTTCCACCATATCTTGCAAGGAGAAACTCTGCCAGGAAAGAAAACATCCAAAATCTTGTTCTAAAGCTTGCACGGGGGTCTGCAAAGAGTTTGGCAAGAATGAAAGGTAGTTGTCCAAAACTCGTTCTTTTCCAATAGAATAACCATGGAAAAGGCAGGAGAGTGGTAAAGTACTGTTTTCTCTAAGTCTGAATGCTGCCCACACTGTGCCTGTGTGCTGCAGCTTGCATCTTCGCCTTTGGGAAGCTGCCGCTCGCCGAATCTCCCGGAGGCGAAGAAGCGGCTTCTTCGCACACAGAGCATTGTGGCGAGCGCAGGGAGCTCCTGAGAGCGGTTTGTGCCGAAAGAAGCCCGGGACCGGCACTTAGCTTCGGAGAGCTGCGTATCTGCGTCTTCTGCGTGTCTTGCCGCTCTACACTCAGCAAAAAGCTTTTCCAGCATATCTTGCAAGGAGAAACTCTGCCAGGAATGAAAACATCCAAAATCTTGTTCTAAAGCTTGCACGGGGGTCTGCAAAGAGTTTGGCAAGAATGAAAGGTAGTTGTCCAAAACTCGTTCTTTTCCAATAGAATAACCATGGATAAGGCAGGAGAGTGGTAAAGTACTGTTTTCTCTAAGTCTGAAGGCTGCCCACACTGTGCCTGTGTGCTGCAGCTTGCATCTTCGCCTTTGGGAAGCTGCCGCTCGCCGATTCTCCCGGAGGCGAAGAAGCGGCTTCTTCGCACACAGAGCATTGTGGCGAGCGCAGGGAGCTCCTGAGAGCGGTTTGTGCCGAAAGAAGCCCGGGACCGGCACTTAGCTTCGGAGAGCTGCGTATCTGCGTCTTCTGCGTGTCTTGCCGCTCTACACTCAGCAAAAAGCTTTTCCAGCATATCTTGCAAGGAGAAACTCTGCCAGGAAAGAAAACATCCAAAATCTTGTTCTAAAGCTTGCACGGGGGTCTGCAAAGAGTTTGGCAAGAATGAAAGGTAGTTGTCCAAAACTCGTTCTTTTCCAATAGAATAACCATGGATAAGGCAGGAGAGTGGTAAAGTACTGTTTTCTCTAAGTCTGAAGGCTGCCCACACTGTGCCTGCGTGCTGCAGCTTGCATCTTCGCCTTTGGGAAGCTGCCGCTCGCCGATTCTCCCGGAGGCGAAGAAGCGGCTTCTTCGCACACAGAGCATTGTGGCGAGCGCAGGGAGCTCCTGAGAGCGGTTGGTGCCGAAAGAAGCCCGGGACCGGCACTTAGCTTCGGAGAGCTGCGTATCTGCGTCTTCTGCGTGTCTTGCCGCTCTACACTCAGCCAAAAGCTTTTCCACCATATCTTGCAAGGAGAAACTCTGCCAGGAAAGAAAACATCCAAAATCTTGTTCTAAAGCTTGCACGGGGGTCTGCAAAGAGTTTGGCAAGAATGAAAGGTAGTTGTCCAAAACTCGTTCTTTTCCAATAGAATAACCATGGAAAAGGCAGGAGAGTGGTAAAGTACTGTTTTCTCTAAGTCTGAAGGCTGCCCACACTGTGCCTGCGTGCTGCAGCTTGCATCTTCGCCTTTGGGAAGCTGCCGCTCGCCGATTCTCCCGGAGGCGAAGAAGCGGCTTCTTCGCACACAGAGCATTGTGGCGAGCGCAGGGAGCTCCTGAGAGCGGTTTGTGCCGAAAGAAGCCCGGGACCGGCACTTAGCTTCGGAGAGCTGCGTATCTGCGTCTTCTGCGTGTCTTGCCGCTCTACACTCAGCCAAAAGCTTTTCCACCATATCTTGCAAGGAGAAACTCTGCCAGGAAAGAAAACATCCAAAATCTTGTTCTAAAGCTTGCACGGGGGTCTGCAAAGAGTTTGGCAAGAATGAAAGGTAGTTGTCCAAAACTCGTTCTTTTCCAATAGAATAACCATGGAAAAGGCAGGAGAGTGGTAAAGTACTGTTTTCTCTAAGTCTGAAGGCTGCCCACACTGTGCCTGCGTGCTGCAGCTTGCATCTTCGCCTTTGGGAAGCTGCCGCTCGCCGATTCTCCCGGAGGCGAAGAAGCGGCTTCTTCGCACACAGAGCATTGTGGCGAGCGCAGGGAGCTCCTGAGAGCGGTTTGTGCCGAAAGAAGCCTGGGACCGGCACTTAGCTTCGGAGAGCTGCGTATCTGTGTCTTCTGCGTGTCTTGCCGCTCTACACTCAGCAAAAAGCTTTTCCACCATATCTTGCAAGGAGAAACTCTGCCAGGAATGAAAACATCCAAAATCTTGTTCTAAAGCTTGCACGGGGGTCTGCAAAGAGTTTGGCAAGAATGAAAGGTAGTTGTCCAAAACTCGTTCTTTTCCAATAGAATAACCATGGATAAGGCAGGAGAGTGGTAAAGTACTGTTTTCTCTAAGTCTGAAGGCTGCCCACACTGTGCCTGTGTGGTGCAGCTTGCATCTTCGCCTTTGGGAAGCTGCCGCTCGCCGATTCTCCCGCAGGCGAAGAAGCGGCTTCTTCGCACACAGAGCATTGTGGCGAGCGCAGGGAGCTCCTGAGAGCGGTTTGTGCCGAAAGAAGCCCGGGACCGGCACTTAGCTTCGGAGAGCTGCGTATCTGCGTCTTCTGCGTGTCTTGCCGCTCTACACTCAGCCAAAAGCTTTTCCACCATATCTTACTCTTGCAAGGAGAAACTCTGCCAGGAAAGAAAACACCCAAAATCTTGTTCTAAAGCTTGCACGGGGGTCTGCAAAGAGTTGGGCAAGAATGAAAGGTAGTTGTCCAAAACTCGTTCTTTTCCGATAGAATAACCATGGATAAGGCAGGAGAGTGGTAAAGTACTGTTTTCTCTAAGTCTGAAGGCTGCCCACACTGTGCCTGTGTGCTGCAGCTTGCATCTTCGCCTTTGGGAAGCTGCCGCTCGCCGATTCTCCCGGAGGCGAAGAAGCGGCTTCTTCGCACACAGAGCATTGTGGCGAGCGCAGGGAGCTCCTGAGAGCGGTTTGTGCCGAAAGAAGCCCGGGACCGGCACTTAGCTTCGGAGAGCTGCGTATCTGCGTCTTCTGCGTGTCTTGCCGCTCTACACTCAGCCAAAAGCTTTTCCACCATATCTAGAAACTCTGCCAGGAAAGAAAACATCCAAAATCTTGTTCTAAAGCTTGCACGGGGGTCTGCAAAGAGTTTGGCAAGAATGAAAGGTAGTTGTCCAAAACTCGTTCTTTTCCAATAGAATAACCATGGATAAGGCAGGAGAGTGGTAAAGTACTGTTTTCTCTAAGTCTGAAGGCTGCCCACACTGTGCCTGTGTGCTGCAGCTTGCATCTTCGCCTTTGGGAAGCTGCCGCTCGCCGATTCTCCCGGAGGCGAAGAAGCGGCTTCTTCGCACACAGAGCATTGTGGCGAGCGCAGGAGCTCCTGAGAGCGGTTTGTGCCGAAAGAAGCCCGGGACCGGCACTTAGCTTCGGAGAGCTGCGTATCTGCGTCTTCTGCGTGTCTTGCCGCTCTACACTCAGCCAAAAGCTTTTCCACCATATCTTGCAAGGAGAAACTCTGCCAGGAAAGAAAACATCCAAAATCTTGTTCTAAAGCTTGCACGGGGGTCTGCAAAGAGTTTGGCAAGAATGAAAGGTAGTTGTCCAAAACTCGTTCTTTTCCAATAGAATAACCATGGAAAAGGCAGGAGAGTGGTAAAGTACTGTTTTCTCTAAGTCTGAAGGCTGCCCACACTGTGCCTGCGTGCTGCAGCTTGCATCTTCGCCTTTGGGAAGCTGCCGCTCGCCGATTCTCCCGGAGGCGAAGAAGCGGCTTCTTCGCACACAGAGCATTGTGGCGAGCGCAGGGAGCTCCTGAGAGCGGTTTGTGCCGAAAGAAGCCTGGGACCGGCACTTAGCTTCGGAGAGCTGCGTATCTGTGTCTTCTGCGTGTCTTGCCGCTCTACACTCAGCAAAAAGCTTTTCCACCATATCTTGCAAGGAGAAACTCTGCCAGGAATGAAAACATCCAAAATCTTGTTCTAAAGCTTGCACGGGGGTCTGCAAAGAGTTTGGCAAGAATGAAAGGTAGTTGTCCAAAACTCGTTCTTTTCCAATAGAATAACCATGGATAAGGCAGGAGAGTGGTAAAGTACTGTTTTCTCTAAGTCTGAAGGCTGCCCACACTGTGCCTGTGTGGTGCAGCTTGCATCTTCGCCTTTGGGAAGCTGCCGCTCGCCGATTCTCCCGGAGGCGAAGAAGCGGCTTCTTCGCACACAGAGCATTGTGGCGAGCGCAGGGAGCTCCTGAGAGCGGTTTGTGCCGAAAGAAGCCCGGGACCGGCACTTAGCTTCGGAGAGCTGCGTATCTGCGTCTTCTGCGTGTCTTGCCGCTCTACACTCAGCCAAAAGCTTTTCCACCATATCTTGCAAGGAGAAACTCTGCCAGGAAAGAAAACACCCCAAAATCTTGTTCTAAAGCTTGCACGGGGGGTCTGCAAAGAGTTGGGCAAGAATGAAAGGTAGTTGTCCAAAACTCGTTCTTTTCCGATAGAATAACCATGGATAAGGCAGGAGAGTGGTAAAGTACTGTTTTCTCTAAGTCTGAAGGCTGCCCACACTGTGCCTGTGTGCTGCAGCTTGCATCTTCGCCTTTGGGAAGCTGCCGCTCGCCGATTCTCCGGAGGCGAAGAAGCGGCTTCTTCGCACACAGAGCATTGTGGCGAGCGCAGGGAGCTCCTGAGAGCGGTTTGTGCCGAAAGAAGCCCGGGACCGGCACTTAGCTTCGGAGAGCTGCGTATCTGCGTCTTCTGCGTGTCTTGCCGCTCTACACTCAACAAAAAGCTTTTCCACCATATCTTGCAAGGAGAAACTCTGCCAGGGAAGAAAACATCCAAAATCTTGTTCTAAAGCTTGCACGGGGGTCTGCAAAGAGTTTGGCAGAATGAAAGGTAGTTGTCCAAAACTCGTTCTTTTCCAATAGAATAACCATGGATAAGGCAGGAGAGTGGTAAAGTACTGTTTTCTCTAAGTCTGAAGGCTGCCCACACTGTGCCTGTGTGCTGCAGCTTGCATCTTCGCCTTTGGGAAGCTGCCGCTCGGCCGATTCTCCCGGAGGCGAAGAAGCGGCTTCTTCGCACACAGAGCATTGTGGCGAGCGCAGGGAGCTCCTGAGAGCGGTTTGTGCCGAAAGAAGCCCGGGACCGGCACTTAGCTTCGGAGAGCTGCGTATCTGCGTCTTCTGCGTGTCTTGCCGCTCTACACTCAGCAAAAAGCTTTTCCACCATATCTTGCAAGGAGAAACTCCTGCCAGGAAAGAAAACATCCAAAATCTTGTTCTAAAGCTTGCACGGGGGTCTGCAAAGAGTTTGGCAAGAATGAAAGGTAGTTGTCCAAAACTCGTTCTTTTCCAATAGAATAACCATGGATAAGGCAGGAGAGTGGTAAAGTACTGTTTTCTCTAAGTCTGAAGGCTGCCCACACTGTGCCTGTGTGCTGCAGCTTGCATCTTCGCCTTGGGAAGCTGCCGCTCGCCGATTCTCCCGGAGGCGAAGAAGCGGCTTCATTGCACACAGAGCATTGTGGCGAGCGCAGGGAGCTCCTGAGAGCGGTTTGTGCCGAAAGAAGCCCGGGACCGGCACTTAGCTTCGGAGAGCTGCGTATCTGCGTCTTCTGCGTGTCTTGCCGCTCTACACTCAGCAAAAAGCTTTTCCACCATATCTTGCAAGGAGAAACTCTGCCAGGAAAGAAAACATCCAAAATCTTGTTCTAAAGCTTGCACGGGGGTCTGCAAAGAGTTTGGCAAGAATGAAAGGTAGTTGTCCAAAACTCGTTCTTTTCCAATAGAATAACCATGGAAAAGGCAGGAGAGTGTAAAGTACTGTTTTCTCTAAGTCTGAATGCTGCCCACACTGTGCCTGTGTGCTGCAGCTTGCATCTTCGCCTTTGGGGAAGCTGCCGCTCGCCGAATCTCCCGGAGGCGAAGAAGCGGCTTCTTCGCACACAGAGCATTGTGGCGAGCGCAGGGAGCTCCTGAGAGCGGTTTGTGCCGAAAGAAGCCCGGGACCGGCACTTAGCTTCGGGAGAGCTGCGTATCTGCGTCTTCTGCGTGTCTTGCCGCTCTACACTCAGCAAAAAGCTTTTCCAGCATATCTTGCAAGGAGAAACTCTGCCAGGAATGAAAACATCCAAAATCTTGTTCTAAAGCTTGCACGGGGGTCTGCAAAGAGTTTGGCAAGAATGAAAGGTAGTTGTCCAAAACTCGTTCTTTTCCAATAGAATAACCATGGATAAGGCAGGAGAGTGGTAAAGTACTGTTTTCTCTAAGTCTGAAGGCTGCCCACACTGTGCCTGTGTGCTGCAGCTTGCATCTTCGCCTTTGGGAAGCTGCCGCTCGCCGATTCTCCCGGAGGCGAAGAAGCGGCTTCTTCGCACACAGAGCATTGTGGCGAGCGCAGGGAGCTCCTGAGAGCGGTTTGTGCCGAAAGAAGCCCGGGACCGGCACTTAGCTTCGGAGAGCTGCGTATCTGCGTCTTCTGCGTGTCTTGCCGCTCTACACTCAGCAAAAAGCTTTTCCAGCATATCTTGCAAGGAGAAACTCTGCCAGGAAAGAAAACATCCAAAATCTTGTTCTAAAGCTTGCACGGGGGTCTGCAAAGAGTTTGGCAAGAAT
Source organism: Molothrus aeneus (assembly GCF_037042795.1). NCBI lineage: Eukaryota > Metazoa > Chordata > Aves > Passeriformes > Icteridae > Molothrus > Molothrus aeneus. The sequence goes on from NW_027098825.1 coordinate 130,501, forward strand.
GAAAGGTAGTTGTCCAAAACTCGTTCTTTTCCAATAGAATAACCATGGATAAGGCAGGAGAGTGGTAAAGTACTGTTTTCTCTAAGTCTGAAGGCTGCCCACACTGTGCCTGCGTGCTGCAGCTTGCATCTTCGCCTTTGGGAAGCTGCCGCTCGCCGATTCTCCCGGAGGCGAAGAAGCGGCTTCTTCGCACACAGAGCATTGTGGCGAGCGCAGGGAGCTCCTGAGAGCGTTGGTGCCGAAAGAAGCCCGGGACCGGCACTTAGCTTCGGAGAGCTGCGTATCTGCGTCTTCTGCGTGTCTTGCCGCTCTACACTCAGCAAAAGCTTTGTCCACCATATCTTGCAAGGAGAAACTCTGCCAGGAAAAGAAAACATCCAAAATCTTGTTCTAAAGCTTGCACGGGGGTCTGCAAAGAGTTTGGCAAGAATGAAAGGTAGTTGTCCAAAACTCGTTCTTTTCCAATAGAATAACCATGGAAAAGGCAGGAGAGTGGTAAAGTACTGTTTTCTCTAAGTCTGAAGGCTGCCCACACTGTGCCTGCGTGCTGCAGCTTGCATCTTCGCCTTTGGGAAGCTGCCGCTCGCCGATTCTCCCGGAGGCGAAGAAGCGGCTTCTTCGCACACAGAGCATTGTGGCGAGCGCAGGGAGCTCCTGAGAGCGGTTTGTGCCGAAAGAAGCCCGGGACCGGCACTTAGCTTCGGAGAGCTGCGTATCTGCGTCTTCTGCGTGTCTTGCCGCTCTACACTCAGCAAAAAGCTTTTCCACCATATCTTGCAAGGAGAAACTCTGCCAGGAAAGAAAACATCCAAAATCTTGTTCTAAAGCTTGCACGGGGGCCTGCAAAGAGTTTGGCAAGAATGAAAGGTAGTTGTCCAAAACTCGTTCTTTTCCAATAGAATAACCATGGAAAAGGCAGGAGAGTGGTAAAGTACTGTTTTCTCTAAGTCTGAATGCTGCCCACACTGTGCCTGTGTGCTGCAGCTTGCATCTTCGCCTTTGGGAAGCTGCCGCTCGCCGAATCTCCCGGAGGCGAAGAAGCGGCTTCTTCGCACACAGAGCATTGTGGCGAGCGCAGGGAGCTCCTGAGAGCGGTTTGTGCCGAAAGAAGCCCGGGACCGGCACTTAGCTTCGGAGAGCTGCGTATCTGCGTCTTCTGCGTGTCTTGCCGCTCTACACTCAGCAAAAAGCTTTTCCACCATATCTTACAAGGAGAAACTCTGCCAGGAATGAAAACATCCAAAATCTTGTTCTAAAGCTTGCACGGGGGTCTTCAAAGAGTTTGGCAAGAATGAAAGGTAGTTGTCCAAAACTCGTTCTTTTCCAATAGAATAACCATGGATAAGGCAGGAGAGTGGTAAAGTACTGTTTTCTCTAAGTCTGAAGGCTGCCCACACTGTGCCTGTGTGCTGCAGCTTGCATCTTCGCCTTTGGGAAGCTGCCGCTCGCCGATTCTCCCGGAGGCGAAGAAGCGGCTTCTTCGCACACAGAGCATTGTGGCGAGCGCAGGGAGCTCCTGAGAGCGGTTTGTGCCGAAAGAAGCCCGGGACCGGCACTTAGCTTCGGAGAGCTGCGTATCTGCGTCTTCTGCGTGTCTTGCCGCTCTACACTCAGCCAAAAGCTTTTCCAGCATATCTTGCAAGGAGAAACTCTGCCAGGAAAGAAAACATCCAAAATCTTGTTCTAAAGCTTGCACGGGGGTCTGCAAAGAGTTTGGCAAGAATGAAAGGTAGTTGTCCAAAACTCGTTCTTTTCCAATAGAATAACCATGGAAAAGGCAGGAGAGTGGTAAAGTACTGTTTTCTCTAAGTCTGAAGGCTGCCCACACTGTGCCTGTGTGCTGCAGCTTGCATCTTCGCCTTTGGGAAGCTGCCGCTCGCCGAATCTCCCGGAGGCGAAGAAGCGGCTTCTTCGCACACAGAGCATTGTGGCGAGCGCAGGGAGCTCCTGAGAGCGGTTTGTGCCGAAAGAAGCCCGGGACCGGCACTTAGCTTCGGAGAGCTGCGTATCTGCGTCTTCTGCGTGTCTTGCCGCTCTACACTCAGCAAAAAGCTTTTCCACCATATCTTGCAAGGAGAAACTCTGCCAGGAAAGAAAACATCCAAAATCTTGTTCTAAAGCTTGCACGGGGGTCTGCAAAGAGTTTGGCAAGAATGAAAGGTAGTTGTCCAAAACTCGTTCTTTTCCAATAGAATAACCATGGATAAGGCAGGAGAGTGGTAAAGTACTGTTTTCTCTAAGTCTGAAGGCTGCCCACACTGTGCCTGCGTGCTGCAGCTTGCATCTTCGCCTTTGGGAAGCTGCCGCTCGCCGATTCTCCCGGAGGCGAAGAAGCGGCTTCTTCGCACACAGAGCATTGTGGCGAGCGCAGGGAGCTCCTGAGAGCGGTTTGTGCCGAAAGAAGCCCGGGACCGGCACTTAGCTTCGGAGAGCTGCGTATCTGCGTCTTCTGCGTGTCTTGCCGCTCTACACTCAGCCAAAAGCTTTTCCACCATATCTTGCAAGGAGAAACTCTGCCAGGAAAGAAAACATCCAAAATCTTGTTCTAAAGCTTGCACGGGGGTCTGCAAAGAGTTTGGCAAGAATGAAAGGTAGTTGTCCAAAACTCGTTCTTTTCCAATAGAATAACCATGGAAAAGGCAGGAGAGTGGTAAAGTACTGTTTTCTCTAAGTCTGAAGGCTGCCCACACTGTGCCTGCGTGCTGCAGCTTGCATCTTCGCCTTTGGGAAGCTGCCGCTCGCCGATTCTCCCGGAGGCGAAGAAGCGGCTTCTTCGCACACAGAGCATTGTGGCGAGCGCAGGGAGCTCCTGAGAGCGGTTTGTGCCGAAAGAAGCCCGGGACCGGCACTTAGCTTCGGAGAGCTGCGTATCTGCGTCTTCTGCGTGTCTTGCCGCTCTACACTCAGCCAAAAGCTTTTCCACCATATCTTGCAAGGAGAAACTCTGCCAGGAAAGAAAACATCCAAAATCTTGTTCTAAAGCTTGCACGGGGGTCTGCAAAGAGTTTGGCAAGAATGAAAGGTAGTTGTCCAAAACTCGTTCTTTTCCAATAGAATAACCATGGATAAGGCAGGAGAGTGGTAAAGTACTGTTTTCTCTAAGTCTGAAGGCTGCCCACACTGTGCCTGTGTGCTGCAGCTTGCATCTTCGCCTTTGGGAAGCTGCCGCTCGCCGAATCTCCCGGAGGCGAAGAAGCGGCTTCTTCGCACACAGAGCATTGTGGCGAGCGCAGGGAGCTCCTGAGAGCGGTTTGTGCCGAAAGAAGCCCGGGACCGGCACTTAGCTTCGGAGAGCTGCGTATCTGCGTCTTCTGCGTGTCTTGCCGCTCTACACTCAGCCAAAAGCTTTTCCACCATATCTTGCAAGGAGAAACTCTGCCAGGAAAGAAAACATCCAAAATCTTGTTCTAAAGCTTGCACGGGGGTCTGCAAAGAGTTTGGCAAGAATGAAAGGTAGTTGTCCAAAACTCGTTCTTTTCCAATAGAATAACCATGGAAAAGGCAGGAGAGTGGTAAAGTACTGTTTTCTCTAAGTCTGAAGGCTGCCCACACTGTGCCTGCGTGCTGCAGCTTGCATCTTCGCCTTTGGGAAGCTGCCGCTCGCCGATTCTCCCGGAGGCGAAGAAGCGGCTTCTTCGCACACAGAGCATTGTGGCGAGCGCAGGGAGCTCCTGAGAGCGGTTTGTGCCGAAAGAAGCCCGGGACCGGCACTTAGCTTCGGAGAGCTGCGTATCTGCGTCTTCTGCGTGTCTTGCCGCTCTACACTCAGCCAAAAGCTTTTCCACCATATCTTGCAAGGAGAAACTCTGCCAGGAAAGAAAACATCCAAAATCTTGTTCTAAAGCTTGCACGGGGGTCTGCAAAGAGTTTGGCAAGAATGAAAGGTAGTTGTCCAAAACTCGTTCTTTTCCAATAGAATAACCATGGAAAAGGCAGGAGAGTGGTAAAGTACTGTTTTCTCTAAGTCTGAAGGCTGCCCACACTGTGCCTGTGTGCTGCAGCTTGCATCTTCGCTTTTGGGAAGCTGCCGCTCGCCGATTCTCCCGCAGGCGAAGAAACGGCTTCTTCGCACACAGAGCATTGTGGCGAGCGCAGGGAGCTCCTGAGAGCGGTTTGTGCCGAAAGAAGCCCGGGACCGGCACTTAGCTTCGGAGAGCGGCGTATCTGCGTCTTCTGCGTGTCTTGCCGCTCTACGTTCAGCCAAAGGCTTTTCCAGCATATCTTGCAAGGAGAAACTCTGCCAGGAAAGAAAACATCCAAAATCTTGTTCTAAAGCTTGCACGGGGGTCTGCAAAGAGTTTGGCAAGAATGAAAGGTAGTTGTCCAAAACTCGTTCTTTTCCAATAGAATAACCATGGAAAAGGCAGGAGAGTGGTAAAGTACTGTTTTCTCTAAGTCTGAAGGCTGCCCACACTGTGCCTGTGTGCTGCAGCTTGCATCTTCGCCTTTGGGAAGCTGCCGCTCGCCGATTCTCCCGGAGGCGAAGAAGCGGCTTCTTCGCACACAGAGCATTGTGGCGAGCGCAGGGAGCTCCTGAGAGCGGTTTGTGCCGAAAGAAGCCCGGGACCGGCACTTAGCTTCGGAGAGCTGCGTATCTGTGTCTTCTGCGTGTCTTGCCGCTCTACACTCAGCAAAAAGCTTTTCCACCATATCTTGCAAGGAGAAACTCTGCCAGGAAAGAAAACATCCAAAATCTTGTTCTAAAGCTTGCACGGGGGTCTGCAAAGAGTTTGGCAAGAATGAAAGGTAGTTGTCCAAAACTCGTTCTTTTCCAATAGAATAACCATGGATAAGGCAGGAGAGTGGTAAAGTACTGTTTTCTCTAAGTCTGAAGGCTGCCCACACTGTGCCTGTGTGCTGCAGCTTGCATCTTCGCCTTTGGGAAGCTGCCGCTCGCCGATTCTCCCGGAGGCGAAGAAGCGGCTTCTTCGCACACAGAGCATTGTGGCGAGCGCAGGGAGCTCCTGAGAGCGGTTTGTGCCGAAAGAAGCCCGGGACCGGCACTTAGCTTCGGAGAGCTGCGTATCTGCGTCTTCTGCGTGTCTTGCCGCTCTACACTCAGCCAAAAGCTTTTCCACCATATCTTGCAAGGAGAAACTCTGCCAGGAAAGAAAACATCCAAAATCTTGTTCTAAAGCTTGCACGGGGGTCTGCAAAGAGTTTGGCAAGAATGAAAGGTAGTTGTCCAAAACTCGTTCTTTTCCAATAGAATAACCATGGATAAGGCAGGAGAGTGGTAAAGTACTGTTTTCTCTAAGTCTGAAGGCTGCCCACACTGTGCCTGTGTGCTGCAGCTTGCATCTTCGCCTTTGGGAAGCTGCCGCTCGCCGATTCTCCCGGAGGCGAAGAAGCGGCTTCTTCGCACACAGAGCATTGTGGCGAGCGCAGGGAGCTCCTGAGAGCGGTTTGTGCCGAAAGAAGCCCGGGACCGGCACTTAGCTTCGGAGAGCTGCGTATCTGCGTCTTCTGCGTGTCTTGCCGCTCTACACTCAGCCAAAAGCTTTTCCACCATATCTTGCAAGGAGAAACTCTGCCAGGAAAGAAAACATCCAAAATCTTGTTCTAAAGCTTGCACGGGGGTCTGCAAAGAGTTTGGCAAGAATGAAAGGTAGTTGTCCAAAACTCGTTCTTTTCCAATAGAATAACCATGGAAAAGGCAGGAGAGTGGTAAAGTACTGTTTTCTCTAAGTCTGAAGGCTGCCCACACTGTGCCTGTGTGCTGCAGCTTGCATCTTCGCCTTTGGCAAGCTGCCACTCGCCGATTCTCCCGGAGGCGAAGAAGCGGCTTCTTCGCACACAGAGCATTGTGGCGAGCGCAGGGAGCTCCTGAGAGCGGTTTGTGCCGAAAGAAGCCCGGGACCGGCACTTAGCTTCGGAGAGCTGCGTATCTGCGTCTTCTGCGTGTCTTGCCGCTCTACACTCAGCCAAAAGCTTTTCGAGCATATCTTGCAAGGAGAAACTCTGCCAGGAAAGAAAACATCCAAAATCTTGTTCTAAAGCTTGCACGCGGGTCTGCAAAGAGTTTGGCAAGAATGAAAGGTAGTTGTCCAAAACTCGTTCTTTTCCAATAGAATAACCATGGAAAAGGCAGGAGAGTGGTAAAGTACTGTTTTCTCTAAGTCTGAATGCTGCCCACACTGTGCCTGTGTGCTGCAGCTTGCATCTTCGCCTTTGGGAAGCTGCCGCTCGCCGATTCTCCCGGAGGCGAAGAAGCGGCTTCTTCGCACACAGAGCATTGTGGCGAGCGCAGGGAGCTCCTGAGAGCGGTTTGTGCCAAAAGAAGCCCGGGACCGGCACTTAGCTTCGGAGAGCTGCGTATCTGCGTCTTCTGCGTGTCTTGCCGCTCTACACTCAGCAAAAAGCTTTTCCACCATATCTTGCAAGGAGAAACTCTGCCAGGAAAGAAAACATCCAAAATCTTGTTCTAAAGCTTGCACGGGGGTCTGCAAAGAGTTTGGCAAGAATGAAAGGTAGTTGTCCAAAACTCGTTCTTTTCCAATAGAATAACCATGGATAAGGCAGGAGAGTGGTAAAGTACTGTTTTCTCTAAGTCTGAAGGCTGCCCACACTGTGCCTGTGTGCCGCAGCTTGCATCTTCGCCTTTGGGAAGCTGCCGCTCGCCGATTCTCCCGCAGGCGAAGAAGCGGCTTCTTCACACACAGAGCATTGTGGCGAGCGCAGGGAGCTCCTGAGAGCGGTTTGTGCCGAAAGAAGCCCGGGACCGGCACTTAGCTTCGGAGAGCTGCGTATCTGCGTCTTCTGCGTGTCTTGCCGCTCTACACTCAGCAAAAAGCTTTTCCACCATATCTTGCAAGGAGAAACTCTGCCAGGAAAGAAAACATCCAAAATCTTGTTCTAAAGCTTGCACGGGGGTCTGCAAAGAGTTTGGCAAGAATGAAAGGTAGTTGTCCAAAACTCGTTCTTTTCCAATAGAATAACCATGGAAAAGGCAGGAGAGTGGTAAAGTACTGTTTTCTCTAAGTCTGAAGGCTGCCCACACTGTGCCTGTGTGCTGCAGCTTGCATCTTCGCCTTTGGCAAGCTGCCGCTCGCCGATTCTCCCGGAGGCGAAGAAGCGGCTTCTTCGCACACAGAGCATTGTGGCGAGCGCAGGGAGCTCCTGAGAGCGGTTTGTGCCGAAAGAAGCCCGGGACCGGCACTTAGCTTCGGAGAGCTGCGTATCTGCGTCTTCTGCGTGTCTTGCCGCTCTACACTCAGCCAAAAGCTTTTCGAGCATATCTTGCAAGGAGAAACTCTGCCAGGAAAGAAAACATCCAAAATCTTGTTCTAAAGCTTGCACGCGGGTCTGCAAAGAGTTTGGCAAGAATGAAAGGTAGTTGTCCAAAACTCGTTCTTTTCCAATAGAATAACCATGGAAAAGGCAGGAGAGTGGTAAAGTACTGTTTTCTCTAAGTCTGAATGCTGCCCACACTGTGCCTGTGTGCTGCAGCTTGCATCTTCGCCTTTGGGAAGCTGCCGCTCGCCGATTCTCCCGGAGGCGAAGAAGCGGCTTCTTCGCACACAGAGCATTGTGGCGAGCGCAGGGAGCTCCTGAGAGCGGTTTGTGCCAAAAGAAGCCCGGGACCGGCACTTAGCTTCGGAGAGCTGCGTATCTGCGTCTTCTGCGTGTCTTGCCGCTCTACACTCAGCAAAAAGCTTTTCCACCATATCTTGCAAGGAGAAACTCTGCCAGGAAAGAAAACATCCAAAATCTTGTTCTAAAGCTTGCACGGGGGTCTGCAAAGAGTTTGGCAAGAATGAAAGGTAGTTGTCCAAAACTCGTTCTTTTCCAATAGAATAACCATGGATAAGGCAGGAGAGTGGTAAAGTACTGTTTTCTCTAAGTCTGAAGGCTGCCCACACTGTGCCTGTGTGCCGCAGCTTGCATCTTCGCCTTTGGGAAGCTGCCGCTCGCCGATTCTCCCGCAGGCGAAGAAGCGGCTTCTTCACACACAGAGCATTGTGGCGAGCGCAGGGAGCTCCTGAGAGCGGTTTGTGCCGAAAGAAGCCCGGGACCGGCACTTAGCTTCGGAGAGCTGCGTATCTGCGTCTTCTGCGTGTCTTGCCGCTCTACACTCAGCAAAAAGCTTTTCCACCATATCTTGCAAGGAGAAACTCTGCCAGGAAAGAAAACATCCAAAATCTTGTTCTAAAGCTTGCACGGGGGTCTGCAAAGAGTTTGGCAAGAATGAAAGGTAGTTGTCCAAAACTCGTTCTTTTCCAATAGAATAACCATGGATAAGGCAGGAGAGTGGTAAAGTACTGTTTTCTCTAAGTCTGAAGGCTGCCCACACTGTGCCTGTGTGCTGCAGCTTGCATCTTCGCCTTTGGGAAGCTGCCGCTCGCCGATTCTCCCGGAGGCGAAGAAGCGGCTTCTTCGCACACAGAGCATTGTGGCGAGCGCAGGGAGCTCCTGAGAGCGGTTTGTGCCGAAAGAAGCCCGGGACCGGCACTTAGCTTCGGAGAGCTGCGTATCTGCGTCTTCTGCGTGTCTTGCCGCTCTACACTCAGCAAAAAGCTTTTCCAGCATATCTTGCAAGGAGAAACTCTGCCAGGGAAGAAAACATCCAAAATCTTGTTCTAAAGCTTGCACGGGGGTCTGCAAAGAGTTTGGCAAGAATGAAAGGTAGTTGTCCAAAACTCGTTCTTTTCCAATAGAATAACCATGGATAAGGCAGGAGAGTGGTAAAGTACTGTTTTCTCTAAGTCTGAAGGCTGCCCACACTGTGCCTGTGTGCTGCAGCTTGCATCTTCGCCTTTGGGAAGCTGCCGCTCGCCGATTCTCCCGCAGGCGAAGAAACGGCTTCTTCGCACACAGAGCATTGTGGCGAGCGCAGGGAGCTCCTGAGAGCGGTTTGTGCCGAAAGAAGCCCGGGACCGGCACTTAGCTTCAGAGAGCTGCGTATCTGCGTCTTCTGCGTGTCTTGCCGCTCTACGTTCAGCCAAAGGCTTTTCCAGCATATCTTGCAAGGAGAAACTCTGCCAGGAAAGAAAACATCCAAAATCTTGTTCTAAAGCTTGCACGCGGGTCTGCAAAGAGTTTGGCAAGAATGAAAGGTAGTTGTCCAAAACTCGTTCTTTTCCAATAGAATAACCATGGAAAAGGCAGGAGAGTGGTAAAGTACTGTTTTCTCTAAGTCTGAATGCTGCCCACACTGTGCCTGTGTGCTGCAGCTTGCATCTTCGCCTTTGGGAAGCTGCCGCTCGCCGATTCTCCCGGAGGCGAAGAAGCGGCTTCTTCGCACACAGAGCATTGTGGCGAGCGCAGGGAGCTCCTGAGAGCGGTTTGTGCCGAAAGAAGCCCGGGACCGGCACTTAGCTTCGGAGAGCTGCGTATCTGCGTCTTCTGCGTGTCTTGCCGCTCTACACTCAGCAAAAAGCTTTTCCACCATATCTTGCAAGGAGAAACTCTGCCAGGAAAGAAAACATCCAAAATCTTGTTCTAAAGCTTGCACGGGGGTCTGCAAAGAGTTTGGCAAGAATGAAAGGTAGTTGTCCAAAACTCGTTCTTTTCCAATAGAATAACCATGGAAAAGGCAGGAGAGTGGTAAAGTACTGTTTTCTCTAAGTCTGAAGGCTGCCCACACTGTGCCTGTGTGCTGCAGCTTGCATCTTCGCCTTTGGGAAGCTGCCGCTCGCCGATTCTCCCGGAGGCGAAGAAGCGGCTTCTTCGCACACAGAGCATTGTGGCGAGCGCAGGGAGCTCCTGAGAGCGGTTTGTGCCGAAAGAAGCCCGGGACCGGCATTTAGCTTCGGAGAGCTGCGTATCTGCGTCTTCTGCGTGTCTTGCCGCTCTACACTCAGCAAAAAGCTTTTCCAGCATATCTTGCAAGGAGAAACTCTGCCAGGGAAGAAAACATCCAAAATCTTGTTCTAAAGCTTGCACGGGGGTCTGCAAAGAGTTTGGCAAGAATGAAAGGTAGTTGTCCAAAACTCGTTCTTTTCCAATAGAATAACCATGGATAAGGCAGGAGAATGGTAAAGTACTGTTTTCTCTAAGTCTGAATGCTGCCCACACTGTGCCTGTGTGCTGCAGCTTGCATCTTCGCCTTTGGGAAGCTGCCGCTCGCCGAATCTCCCGGAGGCGAAGAAGCGGCTTCTTCGCACACAGAGCATTGTGGCGAGCGCAGGGAGCTCCTGAGAGCGGTTTGTGCCGAAAGAAGCCCGGGACCGGCACTTAGCTTCGGAGAGCTGCGTATCTGCGTCTTCTGCGTGTCTTGCCGCTCTACACTCAGCAAAAAGCTTTTCCAGCATATCTTGCAAGGAGAAACTCTGCCAGGAATGAAAACATCCAAAATCTTGTTCTAAAGCTTGCACGGGGGTCTTCAAAGAGTTTGGCAAGAATGAAAGGTAGTTGTCCAAAACTCGTTCTTTTCCAATAGAATAACCATGGATAAGGCAGGAGAGTGGTAAAGTACTGTTTTCTCTAAGTCTGAAGGCTGCCCACACTGTGCCTGTGTGCTGCAGCTTGCATCTTCGCCTTTGGGAAGCTGCCGCTCGCCGATTCTCCCGGAGGCGAAGAAGCGGCTTCTTCGCACACAGAGCATTGTGGCGAGCGCAGGGAGCTCCTGAGAGCGGTTTGTGCCGAAAGAAGCCCGGGACCGGCACTTAGCTTCGGAGAGCTGCGTATCTGCGTCTTCTGCGTGTCTTGCCGCTCTACACTCAGCCAAAAGCTTTTCCAGCATATCTTGCAAGGAGAAACTCTGCCAGGAAAGAAAACATCCAAAATCTTGTTCTAAAGCTTGCACGCGGGTCTGCAAAGAGTTTGGCAAGAATGAAAGGTAGTTGTCCAAAACTCGTTCTTTTCCAATAGAATAACCATGGAAAAGGCAGGAGAGTGGTAAAGTACTGTTTTCTCTAAGTCTGAAGGCTGCCCACACTGTGCCTGTGTGCTGCAGCTTGCATCTTCGCCTTTGGGAAGCTGCCGCTCGCCGAATCTCCCGGAGGCGAAGAAGCGGCTTCTTCGCACACAGAGCATTGTGGCGAGCGCAGGGAGCTCCTGAGAGCGGTTTGTGCCGAAAGAAGCCCGGGACCGGCACTTAGCTTCGGAGAGCTGCGTATCTGCGTCTTCTGCGTGTCTTGCCGCTCTACACTCAGCAAAAAGCTTTTCCACCATATCTTGCAAGGAGAAACTCTGCCAGGAAAGAAAACATCCAAAATCTTGTTCTAAAGCTTGCACGGGGGTCTGCAAAGAGTTTGGCAAGAATGAAAGGTAGTTGTCCAAAACTCGTTCTTTTCCAATAGAATAACCATGGAAAAGGCAGGAGAGTGGTAAAGTACTGTTTTCTCTAAGTCTGAAGGCTGCCCACACTGTGCCTGCGTGCTGCAGCTTGCATCTTCGCCTTTGGGAAGCTGCCGCTCGCCGATTCTCCCGGAGGCGAAGAAGCGGCTTCTTCGCACACAGAGCATTGTGGCGAGCGCAGGGAGCTCCTGAGAGCGGTTTGTGCCGAAAGAAGCCCGGGACCGGCACTTAGCTTCGGAGAGCTGCGTATCTGCGTCTTCTGCGTGTCTTGCCGCTCTACACTCAGCCAAAAGCTTTTCCACCATATCTTGCAAGGAGAAACTCTGCCAGGAAAGAAAACATCCAAAATCTTGTTCTAAAGCTTGCACGGGGGTCTGCAAAGAGTTTGGCAAGAATGAAAGGTAGTTGTCCAAAACTCGTTCTTTTCCAATAGAATAACCATGGAAAAGGCAGGAGAGTGGTAAAGTACTGTTTTCTCTAAGTCTGAAGGCTGCCCACACTGTGCCTGTGTGCTGCAGCTTGCATCTTCGCCTTTGGGAAGCTGCCGCTCGCCGATTCTCCCGGAGGCGAAGAAGCGGCTTCTTCGCACACAGAGCAGTGTGGCGAGCGCAGGGAGCTCCTGAGAGCGGTTTGTGCCGAAAGAAGCCCGGGACCGGCACTTAGCTTCGGAGAGCTGCGTATCTGCGTCTTCTGTGTGTCTTGCCGCTCTACACTCAGCAAAAAGCTTTTCCAGCATATCTTGCAAGGAGAAACTCTGCCAGGAAAGAAAACATCCAAAATCTTGTTCTAAAGCTTGCACGGGGGTCTGCAAAGAGTTTGGCAAGAATGAAAGGTAGTTGTCCAAAACTCGTTCTTTTCCAATAGAATAACCATGGATAAGGCAGGAGAGTGGTAAAGTACTGTTTTCTCTAAGTCTGAAGGCTGCCCACACTGTGCCTGTGTGCTGCAGCTTGCATCTTCGCCTTTGGGAAGCTGCCGCTCGCCGAATCTCCCGGAGGCGAAGAAGCGGCTTCTTCGCACACAGAGCATTGTGGCGAGCGCAGGGAGCTCCTGAGAGCGGTTTGTGCCGAAAGAAGCCCGGGACCGGCACTTAGCTTCGGAGAGCTGCGTATCTGCGTCTTCTGCGTGTCTTGCCGCTCTACGTTCAGCCAAAGGCTTTTCCAGCATATCTTGCAAGGAGAAACTCTGCCAGGAAAGAAAACATCCAAAATCTTGTTCTAAAGCTTGCACGGGGGTCTGCAAAGAGTTTGGCAAGAATGAAAGGTAGTTGTCCAAAACTCGTTCTTTTCCAATAGAATAACCATGGAAAAGGCAGGAGAGTGGTAAAGTACTGTTTTCTCTAAGTCTGAATGCTGCCCACACTGTGCCTGTGTGCTGCAGCTTGCATCTTCGCCTTTGGGAAGCTGCCGCTCGCCGATTCTCCCGGAGGCGAAGAAGCGGCTTCTTCGCACACAGAGCATTGTGGCGAGCGCAGGGAGCTCCTGAGAGCGGTTTGTGCCGAAAGAAGCCCGGGACCGGCACTTAGCTTCGGAGAGCTGCGTATCTGCGTCTTCTGCGTGTCTTGCCGCTCTACACTCAGCAAAAAGCTTTTCCACCATATCTTGCAAGGAGAAACTCTGCCAGGAAAGAAAACATCCAAAATCTTGTTCTAAAGCTTGCACGGGGGTCTGCAAAGAGTTTGGCAAGAATGAAAGGTAGTTGTCCAAAACTCGTTCTTTTCCAATAGAATAACCATGGAAAAGGCAGGAGAGTGGTAAAGTACTGTTTTCTCTAAGTCTGAAGGCTGCCCACACTGTGCCTGTGTGCTGCAGCTTGCATCTTCGCCTTTGGGAAGCTGCCGCTCGCCGATTCTCCCGCAGGCGAAGAAGCGGCTTCTTCGCACACAGAGCATTGTGGCGAGCGCAGGGAGCTCCTGAGAGCGGTTTGTGCCGAAAGAAGCCCGGGACCGGCACTTAGCTTCGGAGAGCTGCGTATCTGCGTCTTCTGCGTGTCTTGCCGCTCTACACTCAGCAAAAAGCTTTTCCACCATATCTTGCAAGGAGAAACTCTGCCAGGAAAGAAAACATCCAAAATCTTGTTCTAAAGCTTGCACGGGGGTCTGCAAAGAGTTTGGCAAGAATGAAAGGTAGTTGTCCAAAACTCGTTCTTTTCCAATAGAATAACCATGGAAAAGGCAGGAGAGTGGTAAAGTACTGTTTTCTCTAAGTCTGAAGGCTGCCCACACTGTGCCTGTGTGCTGCAGCTTGCATCTTCGCCTTTGGGAAGCTGCCGCTCGCCGATTCTCCCGGAGGCGAAGAAGCGGCTTCTTCGCACACAGAGCATTGTGGCGAGCGCAGGGAGCTGCTGAGAGCGGTTTGTGCCGAAAGAAGCCCGGGACCGGCACTTAGCTTCGGAGAGCTGCGTATCTGCGTCTTCTGTGTGTCTTGCCGCTCTACACTCAGCAAAAAGCTTTTCCAGCATATCTTGCAAGGAGAAACTCTGCCAGGAAAGAAAACATCCAAAATCTTGTTCTAAAGCTTGCACGGGGGTCTGCAAAGAGTTTGGCAAGAATGAAAGGTAGTTGTCCAAAACTCGTTCTTTTCCAATAGAATAACCATGGAAAAGGCAGGAGAGTGGTAAAGTACTGTTTTCTCTAAGTCTGAAGGCTGCCCACACTGTGCCTGTGTGCTGCAGCTTGCATCTTCGCCTTTGGGAAGCAGCCGCTCGCCGAATCTCCCGGAGGCGAAGAAGCGGCTTCTTCGCACACAGAGCATTGTGGCGAGCGCAGGGAGCTCCTGAGAGCGGTTTGTGCCGAAAGAAGCCCGGGACCGGCACTTAGCTTCGGAGAGCTGCGTATCTGCGTCTTCTGCGTGTCTTGCCGCTCTACGTTCAGCCAAAGGGTTTTCCAGCATATCTTGCAAGGAGAAACTCTGCCAGGAAAGAAAACATCCAAAATCTTGTTCTAAAGCTTGCACGGGGGTCTGCAAAGAGTTTGGCAAGAATGAAAGGTAGTTGTCCAAAACTCGTTCTTTTCCAATAGAATAACCATGGAAAAGGCAGGAGAGTGGTAAAGTACTGTTTTCTCTAAGTCTGAATGCTGCCCACACTGTGCCTGTGTGCTGCAGCTTGCATCTTCGCCTTTGGGAAGCTGCCGCTCGCCGATTCTCCCGGAGGCGAAGAAGCGGCTTCTTCGCACACAGAGCATTGTGGCGAGCGCAGGGAGCTCCTGAGAGCGGTTTGTGCCGAAAGAAGCCCGGGACCGGCACTTAGCTTCGGAGAGCTGCGTATCTGCGTCTTCTGCGTGTCTTGCCGCTCTACACTCAGCAAAAAGCTTTTCCACCATATCTTGCAAGGAGAAACTCTGCCAGGAAAGAAAACATCCAAAATCTTGTTCTAAAGCTTGCACGGGGGTCTGCAAAGAGTTTGGCAAGAATGAAAGGTAGTTGTCCAAAACTCGTTCTTTTCCAATAGAATAACCATGGATAAGGCAGGAGAGTGGTAAAGTACTGTTTTCTCTAAGTCTGAAGGCTGCCCACACTGTGCCTGTGTGCTGCAGCTTGCATCTTCGCCTTTGGGAAGCTGCCGCTCGCCGATTCTCCCGGAGGCGAAGAAGCGGCTTCTTCGCACACAGAGCATTGTGGCGAGCGCAGGGAGCTCCTGAGAGCGGTTTGTGCCGAAAGAAGCCCGGGACCGGCACTTAGCTTCGGAGAGCTGCGTATCTGCGTCTTCTGCGTGTCTTGCCGCTCTACACTCAGCAAAAAGCTTTTCCACCATATCTTGCAAGGAGAAACTCTGCCAGGAAAGAAAACATCCAAAATCTTGTTCTAAAGCTTGCACGGGGGTCTGCAAAGAGTTTGGCAAGAATGAAAGGTAGTTGTCCAAAACTCGTTCTTTTCCAATAGAATAACCATGGAAAAGGCAGGAGAGTGGTAAAGTACTGTTTTCTCTAAGTCTGAAGGCTGCCCACACTGTGCCTGTGTGCTGCAGCTTGCATCTTCGCCTTTGGCAAGCTGCCGCTCGCCGATTCTCCCGGAGGCGAAGAAGCGGCTTCTTCGCCCACAGAGCATTGTGGCGAGCGCAGGGAGCTCCTGAGAGCGGTTTGTGCCGAAAGAAGCCCGGGACCGGCACTTAGCTTCGGAGAGCTGCGTATCTGCGTCTTCTGCGTGTCTTGCCGCTCTACACTCAGCCAAAAGCTTTTCCACCATATCTTGCAAGGAGAAACTCTGCCAGGAAAGAAAACATCCAAAATCTTGTTCTAAAGCTTGCACGGGGGTCTGCAAAGAGTTTGGCAAGAATGAAAGGTAGTTGTCCAAAACTCGTTCTTTTCCAATAGAATAACCATGGAAAAGGCAGGAGAGTGGTAAAGTACTGTTTTCTCTAAGTCTGAATGCTGCCCACACTGTGCCTGTGTGCTGCAGCTTGCATCTTCGCCTTTGGGAAGCTGCCGCTCGCCGAATCTCCCGGAGGCGAAGAAGCGGCTTCTTCGCACACAGAGCATTGTGGCGAGCGCAGGGAGCTCCTGAGAGCGGTTTGTGCCGAAAGAAGCCCGGGACCGGCACTTAGCTTCGGAGAGCTGCGTATCTGCGTCTTCTGCGTGTCTTGCCGCTCTACACTCAGCAAAAAGCTTTTCCACCATATCTTGCAAGGAGAAACTCTGCCAGGAAAGAAAACATCCAAAATCTTGTTCTAAAGCTTGCACGGGGGTGTGCAAAGAGTTTGGCAAGAATGAAAGGTAGTTGTCCAAAACTCGTTCTTTTCCAATAGAATAACCATGGATAAGGCAGGAGAGTGGTAAAGTACTGTTTTCTCTAAGTCTGAAGGCTGCCCACACTGTGCCTGTGTGCTGCAGCTTGCATCTTCGCCTTTGGGAAGCTGCCGCTCGCCGATTCTCCCGCAGGCGAAGAAGCGGCTTCTTCGCACACAGAGCATTGTGGCGAGCGCAGGGAGCTCCTGAGAGCGGTTTGTGCCGAAAGAAGCCCGGGACCGGCACTTAGCTTCGGAGAGCTGCGTATCTGCGTCTTCTGCGTGCCTTGCCGCTCTACACTCTGCAAAAAGCTTTTCCACCATATCTTGCAAGGAGAAACTCTGCCAGGAAAGAAAACATCCAAAATCTTGTTCTAAAGCTTGCACGGGGGTCTGCAAAGAGTTTGGCAAGAATGAAAGGTAGTTGTCCAAAACTCGTTCTTTTCCAATAGAATAACCATGGAAAAGGCAGGAGAGTGGTAAAGTACTGTTTTCTCTAAGTCTGAATGCTGCCCACACTGTGCCTGTGTGCTGCAGCTTGCATCTTCGCCTTTGGGAAGCTGCCACTCGCCGATTCTCCCAGAGGCGAAGAAGCGGCTTCTTCGCACACAGAGCATTGTGGCGAGCGCAGGGAGCTCCTGAGAGCGGTTTGTGCCGAAAGAAGCCCGGGACCGGCACTTAGCTTCGGAGAGCTGCGTATCTGCGTCTTCTGCGTGTCTTGCCGCTCTACACTCAGCAAAAAGCTTTTCCACCATATCTTGCAAGGAGAAACTCTGCCAGGAAAGAAAACATCCAAAATCTTGTTCTAAAGCTTGCACGGGGGTCTGCAAAGAGTTTGGCAAGAATGAAAGGTAGTTGTCCAAAACTCGTTCTTTTCCAATAGAATAACCATGGAAAAGGCAGGAGAGTGGTAAAGTACTGTTTTCTCTAAGTCTGAAGGCTGCCCACACTGTGCCTGTGTGCTGCAGCTTGCATCTTCGCCTTTGGGAAGCTGCCGCTCGCCGATTCTCCCGGAGGCGAAGAAGCGGCTTCTTCGCACACAGAGCATTGTGGCGAGCGCAGGGAGCTGCTGAGAGCGGTTTGTGCCGAAAGAAGCCCGGGACCGGCACTTAGCTTCGGAGAGCTGCGTATCTGCGTCTTCTGTGTGTCTTGCCGCTCTACACTCAGCAAAAAGCTTTTCCAGCATATCTTGCAAGGAGAAACTCTGCCAGGAAAGAAAACATCCAAAATCTTGTTCTAAAGCTTGCACGGGGGTCTGCAAAGAGTTTGGCAAGAATGAAAGGTAGTTGTCCAAAACTCGTTCTTTTCCAATAGAATAACCATGGATAAGGCAGGAGAGTGGTAAAGTACTGTTTTCTCTAAGTCTGAAGGCTGCCCACACTGTGCCTGTGTGCTGCAGCTTGCATCTTCGCCTTTGGGAAGCTGCCGCTCGCCGAATCTCCCGGAGGCGAAGAAGCGGCTTCTTCGCACACAGAGCATTGTGGCGAGCGCAGGGAGCTCCTGAGAGCGGTTTGTGCCGAAAGAAGCCCGGGACCGGCACTTAGCTTCGGAGAGCTGCGTATCTGCGTCTTCTGCGTGTCTTGCCGCTCTACGTTCAGCCAAAGGCTTTTCCAGCATATCTTGCAAGGAGAAACTCTGCCAGGAAAGAAAACATCCAAAATCTTGTTCTAAAGCTTGCACGGGGGTCTGCAAAGAGTTTGGCAAGAATGAAAGGTAGTTGTCCAAAACTCGTTCTTTTCCAATAGAATAACCATGGAAAAGGCAGGAGAGTGGTAAAGTACTGTTTTCTCTAAGTCTGAATGCTGCCCACACTGTGCCTGTGTGCTGCAGCTTGCATCTTCGCCTTTGGGAAGCTGCCGCTCGCCGATTCTCCCGCAGGCGAAGAAGCGGCTTCTTCGCACACAGAGCATTGTGGCGAGCGCAGGGAGCTCCTGAGAGCGGTTTGTGCCGAAAGAAGCCCGGGACCGGCACTTAGCTTCGGAGAGCTGCGTATCTGCGTCTTCTGCGTGTCTTGCCGCTCTACACTCAGCAAAAAGCTTTTCCACCATATCTTGCAAGGAGAAACTCTGCCAGGAAAGAAAACATCCAAAATCTTGTTCTAAAGCTTGCACGGGGGTCTGCAAAGAGTTTGGCAAGAATGAAAGGTAGTTGTCCAAAACTCGTTCTTTTCCAATAGAATAACCATGGATAAGGCAGGAGAGTGGTAAAGTACTGTTTTCTCTAAGTCTGAAGGCTGCCCACACTGTGCCTGTGTGCTGCAGCTTGCATCTTCGCCTTTGGCAAGCTGCCGCTCGCCGATTCTCCCGGAGGCGAAGAAGCGGCTTCTTCGCCCACAGAGCATTGTGGCGAGCGCAGGGAGCTCCTGTGAGCGGTTTGTGCCGAAAGAAGCCCGGGACCGGCACTTAGCTTCGGAGAGCTGCGTATCTGCGTCTTCTGCGTGTCTTGCCGCTCTACACTCAGCCAAAAGCTTTTCCACCATATCTTGCAAGGAGAAACTCTGCCAGGAAAGAAAACATCCAAAATCTTGTTCTAAAGCTTGCACGGGGGTCTGCAAAGAGTTTGGCAAGAATGAAAGGTAGTTGTCCAAAACTCGTTCTTTTCCAATAGAATAACCATGGAAAAGGCAGGAGAGTGGTAAAGTACTGTTTTCTCTAAGTCTGAATGCTGCCCACACTGTGCCTGTGTGCTGCAGCTTGCATCTTCGCCTTTGGGAAGCTGCCGCTCGCCGAATCTCCCGGAGGCGAAGAAGCGGCTTCTTCGCACACAGAGCATTGTGGCGAGCGCAGGGAGCTCCTGAGAGCGGTTTGTGCCGAAAGAAGCCCGGGACCGGCACTTAGCTTCGGAGAGCTGCGTATCTGCATCTTCTGCGTGTCTTGCCGCTCTACACTCAGCAAAAAGCTTTTCCACCATATCTTGCAAGGAGAAACTCTGCCAGGAAAGAAAACATCCAAAATCTTGTTCTAAAGCTTGCACGGGGGTCTGCAAAGAGTTTGGCAAGAATGAAAGGTAGTTGTCCAAAACTCGTTCTTTTCCAATAGAATAACCATGGAAAAGGCAGGAGAGTGGTAAAGTACTGTTTTCTCTAAGTCTGAATGCTGCCCACACTGTGCCTGTGTGCTGCAGCTTGCATCTTCGCCTTTGGGAAGCTGCCGCTCGCCGATTCTCCCGGAGGCGAAGAAGCGGCTTCTTCACACACAGAGCATTGTGGCGAGCGCAGGGAGCTCCTGAGAGCGGTTTGTGCCGAAAGAAGCCCGGGACCGGCACTTAGCTTCGGAGAGCTGCGTATCTGCGTCTTCTGCGTGTCTTGCCGCTCTACACTCAGCAAAAAGCTTTTCCAGCATATCTTGCAAGGAGAAACTCTGCCAGGAAAGAAAACATCCAAAATCTTGTTCTAAAGCTTGCACGGGGGTCTGCAAAGCGTTTGGCAAGAATGAAAGGTAGTTGTCCAAAACTCGTTCTTTTCCAATAGAATAACCATGGAAAAGGCAGGAGAGTGGTAAAGTACTGTTTTCTCTAAGTCTGAATGCTGCCCACACTGTGCCTGTGTGCTGCAGCTTGCATCTTCGCCTTTGGGAAGCTGCCGCTCGCCGATTCTCCCGCAGGCGAAGAAGCAGCTTCTTCGCACACAGAGCATTGTGGCGAGCGCAGGGAGCTCCTGAGAGCGGTTTGTGCCGAAAGAAGCCCGGGACCGGCACTTAGCTTCGGAGAGCTGCGTATCTGCGTCTTCTGCGTGTCTTGCCGCTCTACACTCAGCAAAAAGCTTTTCCAGCATATCTTGCAAGGAGAAACTCTGCCAGGAAAGAAAACATCCAAAATCTTGTTCTAAAGCTTGCACGGGGGTCTGCAAAGAGTTTGGCAAGAATGAAAGGTAGTTGTCCAAAACTCGTTCTTTTCCAATAGAATAACCATGGATAAGGCAGGAGAGTGGTAAAGTACTGTTTTCTCTAAGTCTGAATGCTGCCCACACTGTGCCTGTGTGCTGCAGCTTGCATCTTCGCCTTTGGGAAGCTGCCGCTCGCCGATTCTCCCGGAGGCGAAGAAGCGGCTTCTTCGCACACAGAGCATTGTGGCGAGCGCAGGGAGCTCCTGAGAGCGGTTTGTGCCGAAAGAAGCCCGGGACCGGCACTTAGCTTCGGAGAGCTGCGTATCTGCGTCTTCTGCGTGTCTTGCCGCTCTACACTCAGCAAAAAGCTTTTCCACCATATCTTGCAAGGAGAAACTCTGCCAGGAAAGAAAACATCCAAAATCTTGTTCTAAAGCTTGCACGGGGGTGTGCAAAGAGTTTGGCAAGAATGAAAGGTAGTTGTCCAAAACTCGTTCTTTTCCAATAGAATAACCATGGAAAAGGCAGGAGAGTGGTAAAGTACTGTTTTCTCTAAGTCTGAAGGCTGCCCACACTGTGCCTGTGTGCTGCAGCTTGCATCTTCGCCTTTGGGAAGCTGCCGCTCGCCGATTCTCCCGGAGGCGAAGAAGCGGCTTCTACGCACACAGAGCATTGTGGCGAGCGCAGGGAGCTCCTGAGAGCGGTTTGTGCCGAAAGAAGCCCGGGACCGGCACTTAGCTTCGGAGAGCTGCGTATCTGCGTCTTCTGCGTGTCTTGCCGCTCTACACTCAGCAAAAAGCTTTTCCACCATATCTTGCAAAGAGAAACTCTGCCAGGAAAGAAAACATCCAAAATCTTGTTCTAAAGCTTGCACGGAGGTCTGCAAAGAGTTTGGCAAGAATGAAAGGTAGTTGTCCAAAACTCGTTCTTTTCCAATAGAATAACAATGGAAAAGGCAGGAGAGTGGTAAAGTACTGTTTTCTCTAAGTCTGAAGGCTGCCCACACTGTGCCTGTGTGCTGCAGCTTGCATCTTCGCCTTTGGGAAGCTGCCGCTCGCCGATTCTCCCGGAGGCGAAGAAGCGGCTTCTTTGCACACAACATTGTGGCGAGCGCAGGGAGCTCCTGAGAGCGGTTTGTGCCGAAAGATGCCCAGGACCGGCACTTAGCTTCGGAGAGCTGCGTATCTGCATCTTCTGCGTGTCTTGCCGCTCTACACTCAGCAAAAAGCTTTTCCACCATATCTTGCAAAGAGAAACTCTGCCAGGAAAGAAAACATCCAAAATCTTGTTCTAAAGCTTGCACGGAGGTCTGCAAAGAGTTTGGCAAGAATGAAAGGTAGTTGTCCACAACTCGTTCTTTTCCAATATAATAACAATGGAAAAGGCAGGAGAGTGGTAAAGTTCTGTTTTCTCTAAGTCTGAATGCTGCTCACACTGTGCCTGTGTGGTGCAGCTTGCATCTTCGCTTTTGGGAAGCTGCCGCTCGCCGATTCTCCCGGAGGCGAAGAAGCGGCTTCTTCGCACACAGAGCATTGTGGCAAGCGCAGGGAGCTCCTGAGAGCGGTTTGTGCCGAAAGAAGCCCGGGACCGGCACTTAGCTTCGGAGAGCTGCGTACCTGCGTCTTCTGCGTGTCTTGCCGCTCTACACTCAGCAAAAAGCTTTTCCACCATATCTTGCAAGGAGAAACTCTGCCAGGAAAGAAAACATCCAAAATCTTGTTCTAAAGCTTGCACGGAGGTCTGCAAAGAGTTTGGCAAGAATGAAAGGTAGTTGTCCAAAACTCGTTCTTTTCCAATAGAATAACCATGGAAAAGGCAGGAGAGTGGTAAAGTACTGTTTTCTCTAAGTCTGAATGCTGCCCACACTGTGCCTGCGTGCTGCAGCTTGCATCTTCGCCTTTGGGAAGCTGCCGCTCGCCGATTCTCCCGGAGGCGAAGAAGCGGCTTCTTCGCACACAGAGCATTGTGGCGAGCGCAGGGAGCTCCTGAGAGCGGTTTGTGCCGAAAGAAGCCCGGGACCGGCACTTAGCTTCGGAGAGCTGCGTATCTGCGTCTTCTGCGTGTCTTGCCGCTCTACACTCAGCAAAAAGCTTTTCCACCATATCTTGCAAGGAGAAACTCTGCCAGGAAAGAAAACATCCAAAATCTTGTTCTAAAGCTTGCACGGGGGTCTGCAAAGAGTTTGGCAAGAATGAAAGGTAGTTGTCCAAAACTCGTTCTTTTCCAATAGAATAACCATGGAAAAGGCAGGAGAGTGGTAAAGTTCTGTTTTCTCTAAGTCTGAATGCTGCCCACACTGTGCCTGTGTGCTGCAGCTTGCATCTTCGCCTTTGGGAAGCTGCCGCTCGCCGATTCTCCCAGAGGCGAAGAAGCGGCTTCTTCGCACACAGAGCATTGTGGCGAGCGCAGGGAGCTCCTGAGAGCGGTTTGTGCCGAAAGAAGCCCGGGACCGGCACTTAGCTTCGGAGAGCTGCGTATCTGCGTCTTCTGCGTGTCTTGCCGCTCTACACTCAGCAAAAAGCTTTTCCACCATATCTTGCAAGGAGAAACTCTGCCAGGAAAGAAAACATCCAAAATCTTGTTCTAAAGCTTGCACGGGGGTCTGCAAAGAGTTTGGCAAGAATGAAAGGTAGTTGTCCAAAACTCGTTCTTTTCCAATAGAATAACCATGGAAAAGGCAGGAGAGTGGTAAAGTACTGTTTTCTCGAAGTCTGAAGGCTGCCCACACTGTGCCTGTGTGCTGCAGCTTGCATCTTCGCCTTTGGGAAGCTGCCGCTCGCCGATTCTCCCGGAGGTGAAGAAGCGGCTTCTTCGCACACAGAGCATTGTGGCGAGCGCAGGGAGCTCCTGAGAGCGGTTTGTGCCGAAAGAAGCCCGGGACCGGCACTTAGCTTCGGAGAGCTGCGTATCTGCGTCTTCTGCGTGTCTTGCCGCTCTACACTCAGCAAAAATCTTTTCCACCATATCTTGCAAAGAGAAACTCTGCCAGGAAAGAAAACATCCAAAATCTTGTTCTAAAGCTTGCACGGGGGTCTGCAAAGAGTTTGGCAAGAATGAAAGGTAGTTGTCCAAAACTCGTTCTTTTCCAATAGAATAACCATGGAAAAGGCAGGAGAGTGGTAAAGTACTGTTTTCTCTAAGTCTGAATGCTGCCCACACTGTGCCTGTGTGCTGCAGCTTGCATCTTCGCCTTTGGAAAGCTGCCGCTCGCCGATTCTCCCGGAGGCGAAGAAGCGGCTTCTTCGCACACAACATTGTGGCGAGCGCAGGGAGCTCCTGAGAGCGGTTTGTGCCGAAAGATGCCCAGGACCGGCACTTAGCTTCGGAGAGCTGCGTATCTGCGTCTTCTGCGTGTCTTGCCGCTCTACACTCAGCAAAAAGCTTTTCCACCATATCTTGCAAAGAGAAACTCTGCCAGGAAAGAAAACATCCAAAATCTTGTTCTAAAGCTTGCACGCGGGTCTGCAAAGAGTTTGGCAAGAATGAAAGGTAGTTGTCCAAAACTCGTTCTTTTCCAATAGAATAACCATGGAAAAGGCAGGAGAGTGGTAAAGTACTGTTTTCTCTAAGTCTGAAGGCTGCCCACACTGTGCCTGTGTGCTGCAGCTTGCATCTTCGCCTTTGGGAAGCTGCCGCTCGCCGATTCTCCCGGAGGCGAAGAAGCGGCTTCTTCACACACAGAGCATTGTGGCGAGCGCAGGGAGCTCCTGAGAGCGGTTTGTGCCGAAAGAAGCCCGGGACCGGCACTTAGCTTCGGAGAGCTGCGTATCTGCGTCTTCTGCGTGTCTTGCCGCTCTACACTCAGCAAAAAGCTTTTCCACCATATCTTGCAAGGAGAAACTCTGCCAGGAAAGAAAACATCC
The DNA here is from genome assembly GCF_037042795.1 of Molothrus aeneus. Classification (NCBI taxonomy): domain Eukaryota; kingdom Metazoa; phylum Chordata; class Aves; order Passeriformes; family Icteridae; genus Molothrus; species Molothrus aeneus. The sequence goes on from NW_027098825.1 coordinate 154,150, forward strand.
AAAATCTTGTTCTAAAGCTTGCACGGAGGTCTGCAAAGAGTTTGGCAAGAATGAAAGGTAGTTGTCCAAAACTCGTTCTTTTCCAATAGAATAACCATGGAAAAGGCAGGAGAGTGGTAAAGTACTGTTTTCTCTAAGTCTGAAGGCTGCCCACACTGTGCCTGTGTGCTGCAGCTTGCATCTTCGCTTTTGGGAAGCTGCCGCTCGCCGATTCTCCCGGAGGCGAAGAAGCGGCTTCTTCGCACACAGAGCATTGTGGCGAGCGCAGGGAGCTCCTGAGAGCGGTTTGTGCCGAAAGAAGCCCGGGACCGGCACTTAGCTTCGGAGAGCTGCGTACCTGCGTCTTCTGCGTGTCTTGCCGCTCTACACTCAGCAAAAAGCTTTTCCACCATATCTTGCAAGGAGAAACTCTGCCAGGAAAGAAAACATCCAAAATCTTGTTCTAAAGCTTGCACGGAGGTCTGCAAAGAGTTTGGCAAGAATGATAGGTAGTTGTCCAAAACTCGTTCTTTTCCAATATAATAACAATGGAAAAGGCAGGAGAGTGGTAAAGTACTGTTTTCTCTAAGTCTGAAGGCTGCCCACACTGTGCCTGTGTGCTGCAGCTTGCATCTTCGCCTTTGGCAAGCTGCCGCTCGCCGATTCTCCCGCAGGCGAAGAAGCGGCTTCTTCGCACACTGAGCATTGTGGCGAGGGCAGGGAGCTCCTGAGAGCAGTTTGTGCTGAAAGAAGCCCGGGACCGGCACTTAGCTTCGGAGAGCTGCGTATCTGCGTCTTCTGCGTGTCTTGCCGCTCCACACTCAGCAAAAAGCTTTTCCAGCATATCTTGCAAAGAGAAACTCTGCCAGGAAAGAAAACTTCCAAAATCTTGTTCTAAAGCTTGCACGGAGGTCTGCAAAGAGTTTGGCAAGAATGAAAGGTAGTTGTCCAAAACTCGTTCTTTTCCAATATAATAACAACGGGAAAGGCAGGAGAGTGGTAAAGCACTGTTTTCTCTAAGTCTGAATGCAGCCCACACTGTGCCTGCATGGTGCGGCTTGCATCTTCGCCTTTGGGAAGCTGCCGCTCGCAGAGTCTCCCGGAGGCGAAGAAGCGGCTTCTTTGCACACAGAGCATTGGGCCGGTCGCGGTGAGCACCTAAGGGCGGCTGCTGCCGAAAGAAGCCGTGGACCGGCACTTAGCTTCGGAGAACTGCGTATCTGCGTCTTCTGCGTGTCTTGCCGCTCAACACTCAGCAAAAAGCTTTTCCACCATATCTTGCAAAGAGAAACTCTGCCAGGAAAGAAAACATCCCCGATCTTCTTCTAAAAGTTGCACAGAGGACTGCAGAGTGTTTAAGAAGATGAAAAAGATAGTGTCCCAAAACTCCTTTTATTCGAATATAACGTGAATGAAACGGCAGGAGAATGCTACTGTACTCGTTTCTATCAATTTCAAAGCTGCACACGCTATATCTGTGTGCTGCGGCTTGCATCTTCGCCTTTGGGAAGCGGCCGTTCTCTCCATCTCCCGGAGGCGAAGAAGCGGCTTCTTCGCGCACAGAGCATTGTGCCGGTGGCGGTGATCTCCGGAGAGCGGCTTCTGACGAAAGACGCCCTGGCAGGAGGCTTAGTTTCGGAGAGCTCTTTACTCTGCCTTCTGCCTCTCTGGTCGCATAAAACTTAGCAAAAAGCTTTTTTACTATGTCTTGCAAGGACCAACTGTGCCAGTATGGAAAGCATCTCCGCTCTTGTTCTAGAAGTTGCACGGAGGTCTGCAGAGTGTTTAGCAAGAAGCAAAAGAAAGTTGTCCAAAACTCCTTCTTTTGGAGTGGTAATGTGAATGGAAAAGGCCGGAGAGTGGTAAGGTACTGTTTTCTTTAGGTTTGAGAGCTGCACACACAATCCCCATGTTGTGCGACTTTTTTCTTCGCTTTTAAAGACGCGGCCGCGGTCTCCGTCTCCCGGAGGCGAAGAAGCCGCTTCTTTGCACACAGAGCATTGTGCCGGTCGTGCTGCGCTCCGGAGCACGGCTTCTGCGGAAAGACGCCCGGGAGCGGTCCTTACCTTCGGAGAGCTCCGTATCTCTGAATCTGCGTCTCTTGTCGCCTACATCTTAGCAAAAAGCTTTTCTACTAGGTCTTGCAAGGAGAAACTCTCCCAGTACAAAAAGCATCCCGGATCTTTTTCTGGAAGTTGCACGGAATGTCAGCAGAGTGTTAGGCAAGAAGCAAAAGAAAGTTGTCCAAAACCCCTTTTCTTCCAATGTTAATGTGAATTGAAAAGGCAGGAGAATGAGGAAGTGCTGTTTTCTGTCCGTTTGAAAGCTGTCACAAGGAGAAACTCTATCAGCACCTCAAGTTTTCCTCCATTTTACTCCCGATCTTTCTTTTGTTGTGCAGTCAAGAAGCACCCCACTTTCTTAGTTATGCTGCAGGTTGTCTTCAAATGGCTTTGCTTTCTGTCCCCTCCTCCCCATTTCTAACAGGCACAAGCACATTCCCTTCCCGGAACAAAATCCTGGTAATAGAGCCAGGAAGACTACGCTTTGACTTTGAGAACCAAAACCTATCTAAGAGAAAATAGTCCATTCTTTGAGACCCAATATCACACATCTGTGTGCAGGAGGAAGAGGGGTGCGTGCGTGCGTGAATGGGAAGTGTACTCGCCAACAAACTAGAGCCAATATTAGTAACCAACATGTAACAAGTGTGGACGTATCTAATTCCCGGCTCTTTTTTGGATCTTTTTTCTTCAAGGTTTTTTTGCTTTTAAAGATTTTCTAGTCATTTGAAAGATTCTTCTTGGTTTGTGTGAGAATAGAAATCTCCATAAAGCTTACTACGTAAAAGCAGGGTAATCTTTTGGACTTGATGATGACTATTTGGGAGATGATATTTCCATCTGCATAAATCAATTTCCTTGTTTTGGAAATATTTTTGTCACGGAAAGTAGTAAGTTTCAAGATGTGTTTTTAGAAGGTGTAAAAATTGAGATCCTCATTTGTAGCAAAGCAATACAAAGAATATCCCTTAAAACCATCCACTCCATCATTTCATTTTTGTATTTTTGTCTTTTCAATAGCTAGTTCTCACTTTCAGGTGGCTTTTAAATGCCATGGTTTGACACAATTTTGTTATTCATTTCTAAGCTTCAAAATGATATTTAAGAAGAGTAATTTCCTGTAACTACTGGACAGTTTGCAAATTAACATCAAAGTGGAGGGAGGGAGGGAGGGAAGGAAGTGGCAGAAGGATGTGGCAGAAAGAAGGACATAGTGGAAGGAAGGCAGTGAAGGAAGGAAGTGGGGGAAGGAAAGAAAAGAAAGAAGGAAAGAGAGAAAGAAAAAAAAAGAAAGAAAGAAAGAAAGAAAAAGAAAGAAAAGGAAGGGAAAAAGAAGGAACAAGGGAAAGGGGGAAAGGGGGAAAGGGGGAAAGGGGGAAAGGGGGAAAGGGGGAAAGGGGGAAAGGGGGAAAGAAAGAAAGAAAGAAAGAAAGAAAGAAAGAAAGAAAGAAAGAAAGAAAGAAAGAAAGAAAGAAAGAAAGAAAGAAAGAAAGAAAGAAAGAAAGAAAGAAAGAAAGAAAGAAAGAAAGAAAGAAAGAAAGAAAGAAAGAAAGAAAGAAAGAAAGAAAGAAAGAAAGAAAGAAAGAAAGAAAGAAAGAAAGAAAGAAAGAGAGAGAAGGGAAGAAAATTCCCAAATGTCAGAAACGTTAAAGATGATAAAATACTTGCGTGTATGATAAAGAGCGAGGACTAGATATTAGATATAGTATTGCTAAATGGCACATAAATGTGAGACCCAAACAGTTCAACTCATTGGATAGCAGTTTCTCAGCATGAATATGTTATTTCTAGCTTCAACTTCTTACTGCTACTGTACAGAATGATTACCATAGAATAATGGAATGGTTGGCTTTGGAAGGGACCTTAAATTCACCTACCTCCTCCCCACCATGTCATTGTCAGGGACACCTTCCACTAGACCGCCTTAAGCTCAAAGACCCATTCAAGCTGGCCTTGATCCCTTCCAGGAATTGGTCACCCACAACATGTTCTAGTGTCTCCCAACCATCTTGGCAAGGAATTTCTTCCCAATAGCCAAAGGAAACCTATACTCTTCAGGTTTTAAAGCCATCCACACTTTTCCTATTGCTCCGTGCCCTTGTGTAGCTCACTTGCCTCCTTCTGGTAGGCTGTCTTCAGCTACTGGAGAGCTGCTCTAACAATTTGCCCAGAGTCTGCTCTTCTCCAGGCTGAGAAAACGCCTGCGGGACTCTGACTTGATGACAGACTTCATGTGCTGCACTGGGGGCTCAGACCATTCTTCTTCTTGGAATTGTTGTAGGATGCTCAACCCCTGTTGACTGTGGTACAGGTACACAGTTCATTGTGGTACAGGTAATAAATAGATGATTGTTTTAATAAAGACACAATTGAAATGATAAGAGCTAAATTTTAACGCAAAATTAATTGGAGAAAGATTCCTAAACCTGTGGCCCGTTACCCCAGCCCATCCATTGATTGTAAATGACATTCCTTGCAGATGTTATGATACATGAACCAAAGCCAAGTGATGGATACTGCTTAAGATAGATGTTCTACCTGCTTACTGCAATATGGTCTTATCAGTCTAAAACAATCCCCCGAACATTAAGAACAAGAGATTACATCATGAAGTAATGAAGTGCTTTGGTTGAAAGTAAAAGGCATTTGAAAGAAATGGGTTTGGGGGCTAACGCAGCAAGATCTCAGAAATGGAGTGCCAGCTTAGTTCTCTGCTTCAGAGACAAGTGAAGCAATTCAGAAGTGTCCTCCTGTGAAAAAGGTTGACAGATCTTTCTGCACAACAGTTAACAGACGGCATCAGAAATGTGTGCAAATAACATACTAGCCACTACAAGTTTGTCCTCCAGGAGTGGAAGGGCCACTCAGACGCATAGCAGTGGTCTTGCTGCTGTGCCTGTTCAAATAGACAGAAAAGAATGAGGAAAACAAATTTTTCCATCTAGTTTGTTTCAGTATTGGTACAAAGACTATTTTCCCGCCCTCAGGAGACAGCAAAAACAGTCAACAACTGAAATGCTTCAGAAATGGAAATGATCTGAATCACAAATATTTCTTTTCACATCAAATTTAAAGCCTAAGTCATAACTGTCAAACAGATAGAACTACTTAAAGATGAATGTACTATACATACTAAAATATTCCCAGAGATAACTATTGTGTCCTTAGTCTGTTTAAAAGTCTAGACTTCCTGGTAAAAAAACTTGTACAGCGCTGAGGTAGCTCCACGACATTCTCTTTTCAGATTAATTAAACTCTTCAGTCTCACCACCGTTACCAATGGATTTCTGTAAGTCCTTGAAAACCAGTAATTTCCCTTTTTTCCTTCTATGAAAAAAATGACAGTGACAAGAGTTATTTGCACTCCCTATTTTCTGAAACAAGCCTGAACATCAAGCCTTAAGAACTTTATCATGAGTTTTACTTCAAACTAAATTTTAAGAGAATGGCAGAAAGAATGGGAGCCTCAAGCAAAAGAATTTAGGCTTCTAATTCTTGGGTTGTCTTCTTACTTACCTAAGACAAGAAGTGGAAAGAGAATAGATTAGAGTTAGCAGCTGTTTAAGATTTGCACGTACTCTTCCACTCTTCCAAGAGGTCAAGGATGTTTTTCTGGCCCTCCCTCCCTCCACAAGCTGCAGCTTCCTTCAAAGCACATTCACCTGCTGTGCAATGGAGCTCCCCACGAGCTCCATTGTGTTCCTCCATGGTTCTCCAGGGACTGCTGGGAGACAACCTGCTTGATGATGATGTCCTCCAGGGACTGTGGGGGATTCTTTGCTGTGTCAACTGGAGCACCTTCTCCTCCTTCTTGTCTCACTTTAGTATCATGCAGCTGCTTCTCATACTTCTTTTTTCCCTCACTTGTCACTGCCTATTCATATGTTTTGTACTTTTGACAATATATTTTCACAATGACTGATGGGCTCAGTTGCAGAAATGTGTCTTGCTAGAAAATTGGATACTATAGAAAACCATGATTTTACAGCAAAGAATAGTGGAAGTACAAATATACTGCTAAAGAACCGGAAAATTGACAATCATTCATTGTAATACGTCCCCTCATTTTGCCTTCTTTCTCCTTAAGATCTGGAAAGACTACTGGGCACTGAAAAACACTACAGTGTTGTTTCAAAGAAAAGACTTTTTTAGGATTCTAAGGCGCATGTTCCAATTGCTTGAGAAAATTGAGAAAAGGCACTTTGTCTTTTGTGATAAATATCATTAGCCAGTAGGGACAAAGTCTGACCAACAAGAGCAGATCAAAATCTGATGAGACCAAGCAATATACCTTGAGTGGCCAGGACAGAACCATTGAGTCATTGAATCTGTTGAATTGGAAGGACCCCATCAGGATCATCATCAGTCCAACTCCTGGCCCTGCCTGGGGCCATCCTTGAGAATCACACCATATGCCTGAGAGCAATGTCCCAAACTCAGACAGGTGTGATGGTGTGACCACTCCCTGGAAAGACTCTTCCAGTGCCCAGCCATTCTCTGGTTAAAAACTTTTTCCGGATACCCAACCTAAACCTCCCCTGACTCAGCTGCATGCCATTTCTTTGAGTCCTGTCTTTGTAGACCTCATTTGAGGACTTTCTAATACCAAGGTGATTCCGCCCCAGAGCAGAGCAGAGCAAAGCAGAGCAGAGAAGAGCAGAGCAGAGCAGAGCAGAGCAGAGCAGAGCAGAGCAAGACAATCCCCTTCCTTGCCCAGCTGGTGATACTGTGCCTGATGCACCCCAGGACAGGCTTGGCCCTCCTGGCTGCCAGGGCACTGCTGATGCACATTCAGCTTGCCATTGGCCAGGAGCCTGGGTCCCTTTCTGCAGTGCTTCTCCCAGCCTCTTGCTCCCTCCCCAGTCTATACACCCACCAGGATTGCCCTGTTGCAGGTGCTGAATCCAGCACTTGCCCTTGTTCCACTCCATCTGGTTGGTGATTGCCTGTGGGAATCCTCAAAAACAGAGGGGTTTGGGAAAGCTGCAAAAGGAAGGCCTCAGAGACAGCAGAACTGTCATTGGAGCTAAGCAGTAGTCATAAGGTTTGTCAGCAGAAAAATTAGATGAGAAGTAGAAAAGTAAGGACAAATGGAACAATGGTCTGTGTATTAATGCTTGTCTAGAATAACTCCCTAAGCTACAGCAAAGTATATCTAGCGCGATGTTAGGTAGTTCTAAGCTTAATAATGGAGCTCTGTGCGTTGTATCTTAAGGCTTACAAGCAGGTCTTTTATTCGAAAGAAGCGAGCATCGTTCTAAGCCCAGGTACATGTCTTTATAGTGATTGGACAGAAGTACTGTCAATATGCTTTTGCTTTGTGTGATTGGTCAAAAAACTTTTCAAGTAAGTTGTAACATTAAGTTCTTTGTCTGCTGCTGGGGACGTGAGCTGCTGGCAGCTTCCCATTGTCATCACCATGTCATGAGACTGATGCTGGAAAAAAACCAGCTTGAGACGCCGTCCCCAGCAGTCCCGCCCCTTTTGTGATTTGTGCATAGACTCCCGGCCAGCAAGAATTGCCCATCTCTCCTATTTGGCAAGATCTCTCTGCAAGGTCTCTGTGCCCTCAAGGGAGTTACTTCACAGCTCCTCCCAATGTAGTGTCTTTGGCAAACTGTCTTAATATTCCTTCAAGTGCTGTGTCCAGGTTGTTCAAAAGATGTTGAAGAGAACTGGCCGAATGATGATACTGTCTTAGCCACTGAAATAAGTGCTTCATACTTCCTCTTGTGCAGAAATCACAACAAATTTCTTTTCTATCCATGCAGATATCTTTTCTTATGCTCATGCTTTTTATCCCAACAGCAGCTGACACGACATTTACAGGCACAGCAACAGCACACTTTTCCTGCTCTTACTAGACTTAACAATTTTGCAACCGGTCAATCAGTGACCTTTGCAACTAAAGTCAGACCTTCAGCATTTCTCATTAAATGAATGTCTTCAGAAGAAAACTTTGCTGCCTACTCTGTACGACTGAAGAATAGATGATAATGAGTTAGCATCACAATCAGTTAAGTACAGAGCCTATACTTTAGCAGGGAAAAAATTAAAAGAAGAGCTCTTTTATGCAACAACTATCTGAGAAACAAAACAACTAGGATCTTCCACAGGGTTCCCTGCAGTAGAAATGTACTTGTATGAATGCAGAAGATAAAAGATGTGGTTTTGAAAGGCTATGTCCTTGCTAAGCTAAATTGGATCTCATCCTGTAGATGAAAGATCAAGGAGCTCAAAGCGGAGCTAGAGAGACATGTCCAGATAATGAGACAGAGCAAAGCATTTTCCAAGATAATTAAGCATTCTGGTGGACTGGCCAGTTAGGTTAAATCTGCCACACCCATTCACTTTCGGGGACTGAACTGTGGAGTGCTAAACCGTATCTGCTGCTGTGCAAAGTAAAAGAGATCCATCCAAATTGTATGGTTAGTGTGAACACTCTCACTCTCAATTGTAAAACACTTCATAAGCTATTAATCAGTCTTAGGAACAAAATGAAATAAAGCTGTTATGCCATCTGGGAATGGGAAAACATGTTCAAAATATTTTTTTCTCTATGCTTTCTTCTTTTTTCTTTTTCTTTTTTTCTTTTTTTTTTTTTTTTTTTTTTTAATCCCACATTATGTGATTGATAATTTCAACCATTCTGGAATGCTTTTAACAGATGAACCCAGCACAGTAGTTTTATTACAGGCTCTTGTCCCTTACATGCTTCAGGACAGGTTTGGAATATACTCCACAGTCAATTAGTGGTTTTTTATCTCTTTTCCCAGAGACAACTTTTAAAGGACTACTTAACCCCTAAAAATCATAATTTCTCTGGTTTCTCCAAGCTTTTTGAGAAAGCTGTTTTGGTTTTGTTTTGGTTTGTTGTTTGTTTTGTTTTATTGCATCATTCCTAATGTCTTCAGACCTACTACAAGAAGAAGTTAAAAATAGATCTTATTTGAAGAGACTGTTAAAGCTAATGAACTGCCAGTCTTGGTATTTGTATCTTTCTAAATCCTTTAAATTCCAAGGTTGCCTTCCTGAATCCTCAGTTACTTAGAAAACATTGTGTTTATAAAACAGACCCAGTTCAATTGCTTCTGCAAACTCACCTTCATTTTATAGGATTGTACTTCAAGAAATCTTGCTTCATTCAAACATTGAAAGTACAGATTTGACATCATCTGTGACCCTTCGATCTGTCTGAACTGTATTTCATTGTGTGAGTTTCTCAGTTGCTTCAAATAAGGACAGAATCTTTTCAATTTGCATAGCATGTTATCTGAAGATCTCCTGTCTGCTTTCTTCACTTGCTTTAATGGGAAGACAAGGGAAATACATTTTGAATGTTATCTTTTAGAGTCTACTTTTACCTACCAGTGTGCTTATATGGACTAGAACCAATGTCAGCTTGAAAGAAGGTATTGTCACGATCCGCTGATACCAAGGGGTTGGTTAACTGGTTGGTTGGTTAACTGATCTCGGAGTGCAACAGACAACCTGGAAAGGGGATTGCAGTATCAATCCAAACAAATGCACCTTTATAGAATGACCACAGCAAATGCCTGAAAGGAATCAGGGAGAGGAAAAGAATAAAAAAGAGGGGGAGAAAGAGAGAGGAGTATAGCTACCAAACATGGAGAGACTAAGTCCTCTTAGTCCAGCCGATAGAGTTTGCCTAGTCACGTTGGGAAGATCTCAAGTCCTGGTTAACTCAAGGTTCTATTATAGTCCATTGCTGAGGGGGGAAACAGAATCTTGAAATGGCTGAGATACAATCAAGAAGAAGAAGAAGTCTATTGAAATTGCTGAGGGGGAAAAAGATATTGAAGACGGGTACAGACAGTCCATGTTCTCAGCAGGATAAGTCAGTATCAGCAGTGAGTGGGACCCACTGTTTCAGGACTGCTTTCTGGGGGAAACCAGTCTAGGTCCGGTGAACACATCTGTAGGCAACACTCAGCAGGCATCCTGCTTCAGTCAGGCCAGCACCCCTGCATCAGAATTACAGGTGTCTCAGTCTCAGTCCTTGGTAGGGGGGCTTCAACCTCGGTGCCTCACGCTGGTAGTGGAGATGAAGGATTTTCCATGGGGGGGCTACCAAGTTGCCCCAGCAAGTTCATCTGGCCAAGAGGTGGGAAAATTCCTGGTCTATTGTCGTGAAGCAGGTGCAAGCATATAGGCCGGGTCGCCCTTTGGCAGGCCCTGCTAGAAGCAGTCACTGAAGACACAGCTGTGAACAATCACTTGGCAGGCCAGAATTCTGCTCAGGGGCCTCAGGATTTTTGGTGTTCATCCATTACTGGCAGGCCAGAATTCCCATCGGTGTCTTTAGGGTCCCAGTGTCTGTCCTGGGAATGGTCGTGAGGCAAATGAGGGGAACTTTAGACTGTCTTTCACATGTATTAGAAAATCTATTTACTGAAATGGCCAAAAAGAATGCATAACATTTACAATTGAGGGGGAAAAAGAAAACCAAACTCAAACCGTTGGAGCAATATCATTCTAGAGAATGCCATGTCTCTATGAAAAATACAAAAAAATTTCTGTTTTCAAACGCACCCACAAATCACCATTTTGCATCTTTTTTGTTGTTGTTGTTGTTGTTTGTTTTAAAGCTCTGGCACTTATCTGATTCCTTTTTGAGTTAGTTCAGCTCATTAATCTAGTAAGAAAGCTGCTAAAATTAAACTGAAAAACCTATGGGGAACAGGATGCCACTTCAGCCATGTTGTAGGGAAGCATTAGGTCAGCCTTCTGTCTTGTAGAAATATGTCTGTCATATAGGAAAATCAATGTGTAGCACTATCTTATTTTGAACTTTCTCATTGCTACTGGGTTCCTGAATGATCAAGATGGTTTAAACCAACAACAGGCAGCCCTCTAAGATACTCCCCAAACTATTGCAATGGAATAACTTGATCAGGTGAAGAGCTCGCTATGCAAAAGCTGAATATGATGTCAAGAATGCTTTGTTGTGGATTACCATTGTTTGGGATCATTTATCCCTTACCCTCCCATGTAGGTATAGGAAAAATTTAAGAAACCACAAGGCTTTTACAGCTGTTCTTGTATTTTGGGATCGTAAGGACTTGGGTTGGTAAACAAAACTGTGGTGAGTTTTACTATTGACTTTATCGCTGTTTCACTTTGAATTAACTGCTTTGCATTTCAGCTTACCCATCAGTATAATGAGAAGAAGAATATCTTCCTTCCTGCCCAAAAGATGTTGAATTATGCCTGTGATGTCACGGACTTAAAGACGAAAACCATTGTGATTGAAAGGAAGTATTGGCATGCCACAAGGTAACTGGAGTGAGCTGTGTTTCCTCCTCAGCTTCACTGTGATAGTAGAATTTTAATTAGCAGTTCCAAAACTTTGTCTTAGCATAGTCTGGTGACATATCTCAGTAGAGCAGTGTCCTAGGGTGACTTTATGATGTTGTATCCCCAGCCATCTGTTCTGTTAATGCTGGATATTATATTCTCTGCCTTCAAGACTGCTTCTGAGAGCAAAGGTGGGGAGAAGAAGAAGTACGGAGTTTGTTATCACAGGCTGCACTCACTCTTCTAAAAGCAACACTGCTCCACATTCTGTGCTGCACTGTGTTGTCTGGGCACTGATGGAGCAGAACAGAGTGTTCTTTGCTTTTCAGTTGGTTTAGCTGGCTGAGGCAGAGTTTTCCCTGGACTGTCTTTTTTCTTTCCCTTTTCTTGGAACTGTTCAAACCTGCTCCAGACTGGGACCTGGAGAGCACTGAGAGCTTGCACTTTGTGGCCTATGGGGGCCTACTCTGGGCAGCAGCCTTTCCTAGTGCCGGAGGGATTGATAACAGAGCAAGCATCCACAGGAGAGACTTTCTGAATTTGTTGTCTCTTCAGAGCGGCGATTGAGTTTTGTCATCTGGTATTGTTCATTTTTTGTGCTGGGGGGTGCTTTCCCTGGTAAATAAACAGATTTTTTCCACTTCTCTCAGAGGAAATGTTTCCCAGACCAGTTGAGGGGAGGGGCCGTGTAGGTGGGCTTTCTGGGGGGGGCCCCCTGAGACATAAACTTTAAAGAAATTTAGGGATTTTAGAGGAGCTGAGGTTTTAGTTAGAGATAAGCCTTATTAGAGTTTATCAAAATAAATAGGTAGGCCTTGTTGAAGTTAAGAGTTAGTAGTTAACTAATAATTGATTGCTTGTCAACATCATGTTTGCTTAGCTGGGTTTATCATGAAGAATATAGAAACTCATAAATAGCTTTTAGGAACATAAGACAATTGTAGGCCACCTCTGTTCTGAAACCAATTGAAGATGGGGAATGGGAGTTCTACCAATGGGTTCATTTGTCATATTTGCATTGAAAATGTAGAAAGTTCAGAACCAGGAAGACTTCATTTATTTCCTCATTTTGGAACCCCTCCCCATGAAAGGGACCACCGATTCATTTTGAGGAACAAACTACGTGTGCTTAATAGCTTTTGAACTAATTACCATACGAAGTGAGGAATGATGGGATGTACCTAAATTATGAATATGTATTTGTCTTTTGGGTATTCAATACTTGTATAGATAAAAAGACTCTGTTATCACCTCTAAATCACAGTGTGTATTTGGGAGCTATCCCGCACGCTGCCCAGCGTTGCAATAAACATACACTTTCTAATTTTGAACTGTTAGAGAGCCTTGGTCCGTCACAGTTGGATATCAGTACTAGATCAATATTTTTAATAAATCACCCCTTCTTGAGGATTGCTGCCAAATTTGCCCTAAACCAAGACAAGCAGGATCTGCGATTTAGAGAATGATGGAATCACTTTGGTTGGAAAAGACCTTTAAGAACATTGAGTCTAAATGTAATTAGCAAACACAACCATCAAGCAATGTTTTGCTGTCTGAAGAGAACATGGTTTATCTGGTAAGCTTTGCAAGTATTTGTGTCATCACAAGCATGCATGTCCAATGCATTAGATGGGTATATAATAAGAAACCTGTGCAAATCAACAGAATGATTCTCAGGGTAGGATATTGGCATGTTTCATCCTTCTTCCCGACTTCTTCCAATGAATTATTTTTACAAAGTAATGATTGGAATTGTTACTCTTTTGACGGTTCTTGTTGTATTACTGACATTTTTGGCATAGGAATGCCAAATAGGCTAATTCACCTAGTTTTTCAGATAAAGACCAAGATTTAGTGTTGCTTAAGCTGGAGGCAGAAATATTTAAATCTTCCAGCCTCCTTCTTAGTACCTAATTTCTATTACAATATCAGTGCACAATCTTGTCCCTTAAGGTCCAGCTAGCTCAGTTGATACCAACAGGGTGACATTAGTAGGGCTCACGTGATGCTGCACACAGAAGCCCTCGGGGTGCACCTCTAGCAGACAGTAATTCATGCACTTGGACCATCCCAGTGCTGACTTTGGATCACCAGAAGAGTAGAACTAGAGAGATTTGATGGAGAGCTCTCTGGAGGAAGTGGCCTGAAGAAGACAGCAGAAATCCCATCTGTGTGTTTGTACAAATAACGTGAATACCATTTACAGAAAAAGATCTTCAAATGGATCTAGCTTTTTCTGCAGACTATTTGTCAACTATATGCATTACATGGACAGTTCCACTGAGCATCTGAAATACAGCTGCGTTTAAGTGGATTGATTCAGGGTTGGAAAGCGGTGAAATAAAGCTTTTCAGGAATAGCTGACATCCAAGTCCCGCAGAAATTTACCTATTTTTAATGTCCAGATGCTTTTTAAAATCATGGGTGACCATTTAGCTACCTAATAGCTTTAATCAGAAATACAAAGAAAATTTTAAACTCCCATCTTTTATAGCTTGAATATTTTTCTTTGTTTATTTCCTGGTTTCCAATTCAGGTCTACAAATCATATGATTAGGTAATGAGAACTCATGCTGTATAAAAATATTTCGTGCTATACTTCCAAGTCAAGGCCATGTTTTTCCCGGAACTGTTTAAAAAAATAAAATTCTATCTGGATTCTCTCTAGCCCACACTCATCATTATATAAAGTCATTTAAATATTATATTTTGACTTTACATGGTGCAATTATATTCAGAAATCCAAGGCTCTATTGTTAGATTGTTTGTATGGTTTTCTGGCAATTCTAACTTCCCACAACCACCCTTGGCAGCTATATATTTTTGCAGCAAGGCATCACAGGGGTCTGTGAGAAGTTTGAATGTGAAGCAGAGCTAACATTAAAATACACGTGACATACTCGAAATATTTCACTTCCGAAAGTTACAGTTTGCTTAGATGGAAGGAAATATGAAATAAATAAACCTCACACAACATTTCTAAATCTTGGAAATCTATTACCTGAACTTTGAGTCAGTTTGCAGGACAGGACTCTGTAGAAATGCAAATGTGAAGTCCAAGGAATAGAGCAGAAGGTGTATTGGGCAGGGGTACAGAAGATTGCTCTGAAGGGTGATGTAAGCAAGATTGCATCCTATAAAGATAGCAGCTGCTTCTGCTGGTGCCAACATAGAGAATTTGCGCCACCAGCCTAGTTTTCTGGGGACATTTGACCTGTACACTCTTGAGGGCTTGTAGATGGGAATGAATGTGTCCTTTGATCTGTTTTTTTCTTTTGAATGTCTATGACCTGACTTGCTATTGTGTACTGTACTGTATCGTTTTAGAAACAGACACGTTTCATCTGTTTGAAAGCTGTAGTTGAAAGTGAGCTTGCAATCATGAGTTGGCTGTCAAAAGAATTAATTTTCTGCTTTAAGCAAAATATCAATAGAAACATTCCATCCACTCCTATGATACAGATTCCTTTTGAATTTACAGGGTAATTTGCATTAGTGAGTATACTGCATGTGCAATAAATACACCTTGCTTGGTTTCTAATGATGATAATAGTCCTCTTTGTATTACTCTAAGGATTGAACTCACCATCATTATTTTCCTGTTCTCATTGAACTGTAAAGGAAAAATAGTTTTGCATTAACCAAGGAGTAAAATGCATGGATTTAGCATCATTCTTGCAAGTAGTCCTCGATTCTGAAAATACCTCTCAGAAGCTGCATCAAATGGCAAAGCTAGACAGATTGCAGAATGCAGAACCTGCCATTTAGGATCAGGTACAAAATAACACCCAAGAAATTCTTCATGGATGCTGCATAAGTACAAAGACGCCGTTATTTAAAAGAGAAAAATAGTCAATGTGAAACGTGTTTGATGAATAAAAAGCTATGCTAATCAAGAGACTACAGTGCCAAGTGTGCTACAAGGCTTTTTTGTAATTAACATCATTCCCAGCATGAAAAAATACTATTTTTATTGTAGATTGCTTAAGAGTGCACAACAGTTTGGAAAAAAGTGCTTTGCTTTTTCTATTCATAGGAACTGTGTATCATGGTAAGAGATACTGTAAACAGGTTTTGGAAAACAATGTTATTTTGAAGATTCATTCTATTCAGAAATACTTCCCGTGAAAAAATTTGCTCTGCCTTCCATCCTGAAGACTCTTAAAGGAAAATGTCTTTGTTGCATTCTCTTCACACTAGTTCAGGAGCTCAGTCTTACCTGCATTCTAATGCTTTTTTATGTTCTTGATGGCATGGCTTAGACATCCTTGTCTCCATTACCATCATGATTTCCAGATCAAGTGATGAGAATTTTTCTTCAGGATTGGTGAAGTTAAGTGTCATAACATTTTTGTCAAGTCAATTTGAAGGGGTTTTTTTGCCAAAGGAATCTCTTCCTTCCTAATGAAAACCATTGGCAATAGCAAACCTACTCAGTTTTTCAGGAAGTCAAATAATACATCTCCACTGTACAAGGTCCTCCAAATAATACATCTCCACTGTACAAGGTCCTCCGTTTGTTTTTTTTTCACCAGAAGAAAACTGCTGTTTTCTTCTTCTTCTTCTTCTATCACCTTAGACTTACTTTCTTCCAAAATCTTTTTAAACCTTTAGATTACTTTCACAGTGTGCTATAGCATATGTATTTGAAAAGACCATTTGTACATATTCAAATGGCTTACTTCTAATCTATTAAGAAATGGCTGTACTTCTATTAAGGAAACATAAAGGTGCAGTAATATTTTTTCTTCTACAAAATTTAAAAAGCCCCAACTATTAAAAATGATACCAGCAAATGATGTCTGTAAGACTGAGGCAGGAGACTTTTTTCCAGAACAATGTGCAGTTCTTCCCAATTCTATTTTTCCCTCCGATTACTTTGTACAAAAATAGTTTTACACAGTCTTCTAATAGTGGCGTGTTACTAGTGGGGTAGAGTATTGCCCTGCCAGCATTGGAATTGACTCGACTGTAGTTGTGTTCAAATTTGCTGATGAGACAAGGTTTTTTTGCTGAACGCACTTCAGCAAGCAAGAGAGCTTCTTAGTCTTAAGATGCTATGAGTCCCAGAAGAAGATGAATGAGGTGATGACATGCCTTGTGTTCTGAAGAGAGATCAAAACTTATTTCTGGGGTCACCCCCCCTCTTGGTACAGAAAGCACACAGAGGGCTTTGAAGCAGCACTTTCACCCTCTTTGCATTCACTAGTAAATCGGAGACAGAGCTTGCCCCAAGGTTTGTGCAAAAATACTCTTTTGATGCAACTCTTAACCAGACAAAATCTCTGGGAAAATTTGCAGTGGCAGAAAGCAATTTTCCCTTCCTGGGAAATCTACTGAAACGGTTCAGAAGTTATTCCCATTCCCTGTTGCTAACCTCTGCTGTCTAGCTGTCCGATATGTTTGGGACCATGTTGAAATCATTCTAAACAATGTACTGATGCCGCACTGTTGAGTAAACATAGGTCTTTTCCATAGGTGTCAGGGAAAAATATTTCTGTTGGTAAAAATGATAGAAAACAATACCAGCATGGCAGAAAAACAATTACATCAATAGAATGAAGATGCCCAGAATTCTTCTTTTGAAGTTACACACAGTCAATATTTTCTAAAGAAGGTTGTGAAACTTAATAAGGAGTACATTCCACGTGACTGGTGCACAAGTTCATGTTTCCACCTTACAAAATACATATTATTAAAAGAAAAATGTTCTGCCTTGTAGAAAAGTAACCCATTCGTAATTTGATCAAAGATAGGATTAGATCAAGTATTCCTACAAGACAGTAGTAGTACTAGGAAAAGCCTTTTGGCGTCTATTTAACTACAGGAAACTTGAGAAAGCAGAAGAGTGTCCTTCCCTGCTGCAAGCTGTACTTCCTATTTGCTAGTGCTGCTTCAACATTGTCTAAAGAAAACTTGCCAAAATAAGACTATTGTATACAAGCAACTGTAACTATCCATTCCGTTCCAGCTAATTTTAACTAGCAAGTATGAGTCACACACTCTAATGGAATATTCTAATGCATAGATAGAGCATACCTTCACTAATAAATGGGGACTCTGGAAAAAGGAGCAAATGCAGTTGAATTTCAGGGAAGGAAATTATTGGAGTGCTAACTGCAGTCCCTCGACTTCACAAGAAATGATGTCTGGTAATCCCAACCAGAAACATATAGAAATCCATTTTCAAATGGGTTGCATCTATGGTCCTCTGCTCTTCCTATATGAAGAAACTGTGGTTTGAATCAATCTTCAAAATAGTATGCCTAAAGACCTTAGATGCCTCCAATTCTTTTGTTGGTTTTTTTTTTTTTTTCCCAGAAGCAACTGTCTCAAAACCTTTTTAAAGCTGACATTTTCCCTTAAGATGCCATATTTTAAAAGAGCACCTTGTCATTTAACAGGGTATTCCAAACATCATTTACAAGTTTAGACTGAAAGTAACACTTTTCCTAGTAATCTTTCATTTTTTGCAGCTCAGTGCTAACATAGGCAGCAAAGAAGAGAACAGACCACAGCTCTTTCTGGAGCATCTTGAACAAATGCCTTTGCTTATGTTCTAATCATTCACTTCACCAAAAGACCTAATGATGAAGAAAAGGTTGTGAAAGCATTACTAGTAGTGCTACATGGCAATCCACGGGTGTGATTTCTCAAGCAGAATTTGTATCACATAGATGATACTTGGCAAACAGCAAATGAAGGGGTTTTCTTCAGCTCTCAGACTGATGTTACATGTCAGTAATTTAAAAAAAGATAACAAGAAGAAGGTTATTTTTTAACATGTGAATTTAATTACACTCCTGCCATGGACATCTGAATCTTATGAATAGACAGTGTCTGATTTAGAAAAAAATAAAGAATTACCACAGTTTAAAGAAACATAGGATCATAAACCCTTTGCTGATGGAACGTAGCCTATTCATTGGTTGAAATGAAGCAGGTAGACAGGACATATGAAATATTTTTTTGTGCATCAAACATTTATTTTCTAAAGTGATGCTGACAGATAGTGAACTCACCAACTTAGATATTGCACGGTAGATAAGGGTACATAACTTGCTCCATCAAGTAATCCCTTGGAATCATCATCCAAGGGGATTTTCCCCTGCATCTGTGAAAATATGCCTACCTTTTTCACAATACTTCTGCAGCAGCATTGTTAGGCCTGATCAGCTGGTATGGAGAGGGAATTATCGGCAGCAAGGTGACTGGCCAGGGCAATTTGCTTCAATGGATTTTGATCTCCCGGATATTTTGCAGACCTGCTTCAGCCCTGCTTGTCAAACACAGCCTTTAAAGGGTGCCAAACAATTGTTAGTCTGTACTGGGCCATATGCTCTTTATTCTCTCCCTCAACTTCTCCATCGCCTCTCATCTGTTTCACATGAGCTATGTTCAAGGTCCACAGGCTACTTTTCACAGAATCTTCAGGCCTGATGCAGTAAGAATGATGACTAGAACACAGCTGGGATCAATTTTCCAGTTTGGATAAAATGCATTCTGCACACAAATCCAATGAGAAGGTGTTCCCCCTATGCCCAGAAAAACCTTCACTAGTACTAGTGTTCTACGTAAACTGCAACTTAGTCTGAAAGAAAAGCTTTTTTCTGAGAGTGTCTAAGAGCTTTGTATGAAGCACAGATATTTGATATATGCAATTTTGAATACCAGAGGAAAAAGAAAACGGCACAAAGCTTTTAATGGTGCTGGTTTTAATTTTAAATTCCATGCACCTTTTCAAAAAGTGTCAGCTCAAATGCCCATCAACATATTTTAGTCACCTGTAAGTCAGTATTCATATAAAATGTGATTCAAATCAAAAGAATTTCAAACCTTTCCTCAAAGTTTATATGCCTAGATTTAATACTTCTGACACATATTAGATGAAAGGAAGACATTTTTTACTGTGGGGGTGATGGAACACTGGAACAGGTTGCCCAGAGAAGTAGTGGGTGTCCCATCCCTGAAAGTATTCAAGGTCAGGTTGGATGGGGCTTTGAGCAGCAACACAGGAGACTCTTGATGGTAGAGAAACAAAGTTTGAATCTAGAAGAAACTCAGATTGAAGTATAGGAGCAAGTTTTCCCTCAGCTCTTGGGGTAAAATCAAAGTGTTACAAAATTACCTTGATCTGTGATTTTCACTACTGTAACAGGTTAATGAAAACTATGCAGAAGATAGCAAATTTTAAAAGAGAGAAGAATTACAGCATAAAATACATGGGATGGGTTTCTACATGGGACAAAATCCCTGTATTTCCACACTTCCTCATGTTAGGATTTCATGAAGTGCCAAAGAAGGCGGCAAAATATCATTCAGGACATTATTTACTGGGGTTCAGCCTGGCCTTTAGTAGGAATTGGGTTTGAACATAATGCAGATATACCACACACTTTCCCTTCACTGAAAAATTACTGTTTACAATGAATAAGCAATGAGGATATAAAATTGACTGAAAGCATCTTAAAAAGGTAAAGTATTTCATTGTAAATGATCTGTGATCCAAATAGTTCTTCCACCTTAGTGAGGGACAAAAGAATTCTTCCATATCATGATGGTTTAAAATTGTATAAACCAATGTTTTCTTCTGAAAAGATATTATCTATTTTTTTCTATCTTTAGAAGAAAATATTCCTAGACATACAACACATGAGAATGAAGTAATTGTAAAGAAACAAATAATATGAAAATATTCCCTACATATAATTAAATGAAAAGCTGTGTTTTAAATAGGAAGTAGATATTAAACAGAATTTTTACACCAGATATTTGAATTGTTGCACCAGCTATTTTGCCCACAAAGAGAGGTATTTAGCATTTCGGTCTTTTCCAAGGTGTTCATCATCTGCTATGCTGACCTCTGCGTGGGCCTAGGTGTGTGTGGAAGGGGGGCATGTGAAGGGGAGTGTGTATGTTTGCTCAACACTTGTTGTGGCAGATTCATGCCTCAGCTCCATCATTTGTTTTAGAAACTTCACAGAGAGTGGATATGAAGTTTAATATCAACAAGAGATCAATTCCCAAATCATCCATTTTACCCTACCTTATAAATCATATGCTTTGTTGCATATTTTATCAAATATACTTTCAAGCCACACGGAGAAATGAGAATGTGGAGAATCCCTCCAATGTCTTGCAACTTTTATGCAAACAGAGTTTCAAGAAAGGATAATTTCTTTTAAAGTACATCTGGGACAGGCATGATGGTGGTGTCAAGCTGCTGGAGTTTTTGTTGCTGGGAGAAGTCGTACAAAAGGATTGGTTTTTACATTGACTAGTTACTGAATCAAGTGCATGAATACATTGGAAATTCAACTGGGGGTTCCTTTTTCTAGCAGATTACTTCTAGAACGAGCTTGCAGACTGAAGCTGACTCTTTTGCTCTCTTTTTGTTTCTTACCTATTTTCTTGGCTTCTTTACCACTATCTACACAATTTTGGAACTTTTTTCCCAACTAAAATTGTTTCATAGTCTGATAATTAGGATACATTTTTTACAAGGAATTTTTAAAAATCTTTGTTTGAGTTAAGAAGGTTAAGGACTAAGGTCTTTTTCTTACCTTATCAATATTGGGATGAAATTGATAAATAAAGACTAACTCTTTCTTTTTATTTTCAACCCAAGTAGATAGTTCCCATACATTAATACATTTTGTGGACCAATATTTGCCATTCTGATGTAAGTTGTCCCTTCTTAACAATATACATTCTGTGACTATGTTGACAACACTATTGGTGAAGATCCTAACTGGTCTTAAACACACATAGGGAGAAATTTGCTCAGCCAGTGTCAGTCTTAAGCATGCCTATCAGAAGATCTTTCTATAGCTGGGGAATTTTCCCATGAAAGGGATTAAGTTATGGAAGAGACACTTATCCCAGAGTTTTGCATTCTTCTTGAGCACTACTTAAGGAACTTAGATCCCATGTCCATTTGGATCTCTCTCTGCACAGATCTTTGTCATGCCAGTGCTTGAAATGCATCTCTAAGAGAATTCACTAGCACAGAATGAACGAGAGTGGAAGGCGTCAGTGGGGCTCACCAGGTCCAACCCCCCTGCTTAAACCAGGCTACCTAGAGCCTCTTGCCCAGGATTATATCTGGGTGTACTTTTCATGTCTTCAAAGATCCAGGCTCCACAATCTTTCTGGGCAGTCTGTGCCGTGGTTCAGTCGCCCTCACAGTAAAAAGTCATTTGCTGATGTGCAGAGGCAATCTCCTGTATTTCAGTGTGTGCCTACTGCCTCTTGTCTTTTCACTGAGCATCCACTATTCCTTCTGGGATGTATGTGTGCTGCCACCTAGAGAAATGTCAAAAACCTTCCTGAAGCCCAGGCAGACAATATTCCCTTCATCTACCGGGCAAGTTGATTCATCAGAGGAGTTTAAAAAGTTGTTCAGCATGAAGTTCCCCTGGTAAATCCATGCTGACTATGTTATTTTGTCCTCCTTCATGTGCCTGGCAATGCTTTCCAGCAATAGCTGCTCCATCAACTTCCTGGGGATAAAAATGACGCTGGCTGGCTGGCTTGTACTTTTCCAAGTCCTCCTAGTTGCCTTTTTCCAAGATGGGTGACATTTGCTTTCATCCAGTCTTTGGGCACTTTCCTCAGTCACTATGATCCATCAAACATCATTAGGAGTGGCCTCAGAATAACATCTGCTAACACCCTTGAGACCTGTGGCTGCATCTCAACAGGGCCTGTGGACTTCATGGAATATGTACCAATTCAGTGACTATGCCCATAAAAGTTTGCAAGGGATAAGAGAACGTATTAACAGGTACCTGAAGAGTGAGTGAAAAACTATGGAAGCAATCCAAAAGGACAAAGACTTGAGTTCCCTTTTCAGACAAAGCATCCTATCGTGGAGCTGAGCAGCTTTAGATCTAGGGAAGCTTCCCCTCTGAAAGGATGCAGAAGACATTCTTTTACCCGTATCCACTAATAAAATGTATTGACCATTCACTTGCAATACAAAAAAACTAAATTATTTCCAAAATTGTTGCCGCCTAACTAGACAATCATGTACTGGCTGGGTATTCCCCTAACAGATGACAGCACCTGCTTGATGCCTCTTATGCCTACAGACTATTTGAATTAGGTCATCTGAGTGGGGATTACTGGTCTGGGAACTTTCTTTCTGATGAATTTGGAAGATTTACTGAAGCAAGGACCTGAAGATGAAAACTTCATTTCCCACCAGTGCACTTTAACATCCACGGCTGTAATGCCATTGTTTCTCACCAACTGAGTCAAGAATTTATGACTACAAAGTGAATCAGCTCCAAAAGGAAAGATAAAGGCTAGAAAACATTCTCTCTTGGTAAAGCAAATGAAGTGACTAAATTCTAATCACTCGCTGGCCTAAAGCTTCAAGGAGGGGGAGGTGGACCAGGTTTCCTTCCACTGCCGTTCTCTTTGTCACCTCAGTGTTTTATAGGGGTATGCAGACATTCAAAAAGAGAGCTTTGCTGAATTCATAAAATTCAGTCTTAAAAAATAACTTGATAGCAGCTGAAATGAAAAGAACAAATAAAATGCAATTAATTCCACGGAAGCTTGAAATGATTATTTCTTCATTTTGCATTTGAGGATGTATATTGTGTGAGTTTGTCTTGTATTGTTCTACAGGTTTTCTAACTGGCACACCTTTCTTTATGAATGGACTGTCCTTTCCTAAATGCTCTCATATGGAGGAACATGCTTCTGATAAGAAGAGCACTAGGGTGTCTTTACTTGACCTTTTATTTTTACTGATGTTTGGTCCTTGGAAATGAATGGGGTTTTTCAATTGAAATGTCTTACTATTGTTCCCACAGGATAAGCCACAGGCTCTTCTGCTCAGAGCTGTCACTAGTCAGCTATTCTCCTATCTGCCTTTAAGTAGTTGAATGTTCTGGTCTAAAAGTAGCACCTTCTATGTAGCCATGCTCTTAGCTGCCAGTGTCATCTTGAATCCAAACACCCTCCCGCAAGGGACCGCTGGTTCTGTAGTCAACTAAGGGGAAAAAAACGGTCCATCCATGCTTCCTGATTTAAAATATAAAGGTATATAAAGGTATGGTGTCCCTAAACGATTCTCTGCAGTTGAACACTACTTATCTTTGCCGTGTTTCTTCAACTCACTTGCAAGTCATTCATGCGTTACCTTCTTGTGAGAATTGCTTGGTTTGAAGATGATTTAAAAGGGTATGAGAATACTTTTGTGCCTCTGCTATAAGGATGCTTTTCAAATCCACACAAACCTCCTGCAAATGCAAAAGCATTCATCCTGTATTGTCCTAGGCTACAATATAAAAATGTATTCTGCTCCCAACCTCAAGAGCTGCTGAAACCGGGAGGGGCATCGTTTTTTCCTTATCTCCTTATCTCTTAACGGGGCCATCCATGTCTTGCCACATGACTCAGAGATGACTCCCTCCAGGAGCCATTTCTGTTTAAAGGGTAATCAAGGAACCACTGCATGACTCAGAACAATTTGAGCCCATTGCAAGATGCTCTGCCCAGGGGGCAGGAGCTAAGCATCCCCAGCTGGATAGAATCTGAGTTTTGGGACACCACAAGCAGTCTTTCCACTGGCTTCCTAGAAGAACGGCCACCCTCACCCACTGGTCTTCAGAGGACAAGAGCTACCAGATGGTTTCTACAGGATCACCACTTCAACAAGACCATTTCATCCGGACTGCTGCCACCACCCTAACTAGCAGGGTGACAGGTCGTATTCTGTCCGTGGTTTTTCTTTTGTATTATTGCATGTATTTGGTTTTTCCCCTTTTCCTAATAAATTGTATTTCTGACTTGGAGTCTTGCTGCCATGCTGGATTTCTTCAGACCGACTAGCTCCTGACACCAACAGCCAGAGTGGGCTGCCCCCAGAAAGCTGTCGAATCCAGGGTGCAGCTGTAGGGCACAGCTGCTCTATGGCACAGGTGGACTGCATTGGGGATAGGACTGCACCGAGGGCAGGGACAGGAACAGGGAGAGGTCTTCTGTATGTTTTCCAAAGGAGTTTCTTCCCTGGAGGGCCAGGGACAGAAAGACACTGACTCAAATGCATACATCAACTTAGAAATGGGGAGAGGTCCCAGAGGAGGATACAATCTTTAACACACTGGGAGCAACTGGGGGTGGACCACAAGGCGGGGAATACAATGTTTAAACCAATAGGGGACTACAGGGGAGGAGAATAACTTAAACAAACCAATGGGGTTTTGAAGACTATAAAATTGATAGGGAAGTTTCTAGAGAAAGGGGCAGGCTTGGGGAGGGATTGACATTCAGTGGGAGGAGGAAAAGGGAACAAAAGGGCAGGTCTTTGGGGAGATGGACAACTAGGGCAAAAACTAACACCACGGGGGGAAAGGAACAATCCATTAATAATAAAATATGCTACAACAGCACAAAACCGGAAGTATTATAAAACTGACTACTCAAACTGCATTGCAATCAAAAACACACACTGCAACAGCGACAGCATCTCTTGCTGCTTTTGCTTTCAAACCAGAAGAGGTGCCAACCAAAAAATTAGCAAACTTAAAAGTTAACTGGCTGCAGTTTTGATTTCCTTCTTAAATATATTACTGCTTGTCTAATTGGCTTAGCAGCATGTCTGTTCTTAGTGCCAAGCAGGGATTCACTTTGCCAGGCATGGAGGAAGCTTCTAGGAGCTTTTCACAAAAGATTCACTTCTGTGGCTGGCTTCTTCCCTCCCCACCAAAAACCAAGCCATGCAAAACCAACACCTTAACTAATCCCTAGTACTTAGTACGCATCCAATAATTCCTTTTAAACTATACTTTACATTTTTTACCAAATGCCCTGAAAAGAAATGGATCCATAATATTGATCAAAATAGTTCCAGTTCAATAGAAATATTGGGTCATGCAACTCTGGTTTACATCACTATTTTTTGTACAATCAACAGGAGCTTTTTTCGCCTCTAAAGAAATGTTTCCTGATGGTTTGGATCAGAAGATCCAGTATTGCCATGGTGAGATTTTTGTTTTGAAGGCCATAAGCTGTGCTCAGTGTTTTGGGTATATTCTTTGTTGTGCCTTGCATATATTTTGGATAGAAAGCCAGTAGAGATGATGTCCTTGCTGCAGTAGCCATGCTAAATAAGGCAGAGCGTCTGGCTGATGTACTGGAGCTGTAGACTATCCACCAGTCTCCCAGGGCGGTGAGGATCTCTAAAGGAATATAATCTTGGCTATGCTCTGGAAGTTTTACAGAGAGAAAGAGCCTCATAGCTCTAATGATTTGTCTCCTGGAGTTCTGAAGAATATGTTGTAAAGAAGAAGGCTGCTGTCTTTCGCAACAATCTTCCACGCATTCAAGAGGATCATTTAACTTCTTGTCTGAGAATGAAAGAAATATTAGTAGTAATTAGTTCTTTTTTCTCTGTCGGTGCATCACTGATTGAGTTTGGGTAGGTTACATTTTATTTCTTTTTTTTCTTTAAATATTACATCGTAAGGTGTTCCAAATTCCCAAATTCTGCTTCACTTTATTTTGTAGGCCAGACTGGTTCATCTTGTCTCGGCTGTATTATTGCAGACCATATCTGAATGAATTTTTTTTTTTTTTCATTTTGAACATTATTAGATTTAAACTGTATGAACAGAACACTTGATTTATCATTATTTTAGCAGTTTGGAAGGAAATAGAGAATTTTTAAGAAAATGACGCAACTCCACTTGTGGTTTTCAATGGAAGAGAAGAATAACAATGTCCTACATTCACAGCATTGTTTGCAGTAATATTGCAGCTAGTTTCCAGCAACTTAGGTCAGGTTCTGGAAGCAGGCACCCATGATAGTATAGAAGTCTAAGCAGTTTCATTTTGGCGGCTTTTCTTGAAAAATAGCTAATATGTCTCAACGTTGTGCTGAATCTTGTTGTACAGACTCTTCTTTTGAGGTCTGAACTCCTTGCTGGACTACTGTATCTCAGAATCAGCTACAGTAAACCTGTGTTTCCTTATAGCTTTAAGAATTTGGTTCTAATCTATAAAAGCAAGAAAAGGTTGCCATATTAATACAAGAGAAAGAAAATGTTAGGAAAGCAGTTAATGGCATGGGGATTTTTCCTACAAATTGGAGCAGAGATTTAGTTGTTTGATGGGGTTTTTTGCTTCTCAATGGAATTTTAGAAGTGGTTGGGAAAGAAAGTGTGGATTTTTCCAGGTTTGCCTTTAAAGAAGAATAACAGGGGAAACTGTTAAGAATAACAGGGGAAACTGAAAAGAATTAATCCAGAACTCTATGCCTTTCATACAGAGTTTCAGAAGTGAAAAGCAGGAAGAGACAGTCCAGACAAGATGATTGAATAGAATGAATTCAAAATAGCTTTCATTTCCCTCTGAATTCCAGCTCTAAACCTTATTAATATTAAGGTATTAATAGGAAATACATCTGTCCTAGGGTGACGTTATGATGCTTGTATCCCCATTCATGTGTTCTGTGAATGTTGGATATTATGTTCTGTACCTTTAAGACTGGCTCTGAAGAGGGAATGTTTTGTTTTGGTTTTCTTATCAACCTGGCGGGACACAGAGACTGCAGCTTTTGCTTTTTCTGCTTTTGCTTTTGGCTTTGCTCTCTCTCACTCTTGCTTGCTTCGCTTCTGCTTGCTTTTGCTCATTAGCTAGTTTAGCTAAACTGTCCAAATTTCTTCCTGGACCGTTTCTCCTTCAGGTCTTCCTGACCATTTTGAACCTGCTCCGGACTGGGACCTGGGAAACACCGAGAGTTTGCACCTTGTGGCCTGCAGCAGCTGGCCCAGCGCCGGAGGGACTGAGAACAAAGTGACCACCCCCCCAAGAGAGACTTTCTGAATTTGTCATCTTTTTCAGAGTGCTGTCATCCAGAATTGTTCCTTTTGCGTGCTGGGGGGTGCTGTGCCTATTAAATGAACAGGTTCGTTCCACTTCTCTCTGAGGAATCCTTCCCGAACCAGTTGGGGGGAGGGGCCCTAATTTGGAAATTCTCCTCCAAATTTGCCCTAAACCAGGACAACATCGCAATCTCTAAGATTTAAAAATGGACGATGAAGTTTTCTATCCAGTAAAGTGTAAGGCTTCACATTTTAATCTGATTTGCATTTTGGTGAAAGCCGGGCATCCTTTGCAATTTACCAGATAACAAGGGATTTAGAACAGTAAGTATGCAAGTAATCTTTTGGACCCTTCATCTCCCTTCTTATGACAATGAATACATTTATTAAGCTTGTTGTCCTGGTATGTTTTTATTCCATCAGGGGATTTGATCATACAAATGTCTAGTCATTCTTTCCTTGTTTTCAACCACTCTAAGAGCATTAATCAGAACTATTCAGTAGTTCTTGATCTGCAACAGTGACAAGCACTAGACTGGTAAGAGTCAGTGGGCATCAGCAGATCCCCTATGACAGCACGTGGCGGGCTGTTCTGGCAGGACTGAAGTTTGAGGGGCTCGAATTCTGTGAAATAGAACATTCGAGGGATGGGAAACATGGAAACAGATTCTGAGCTTTCAACCCAACACATGAAGAAGTAATAAGGCAGGTAATTTTCTGTGGAAATTTCTTTAGCCCCAGTGTTGTGGATGATGATCACTCTTCCTACCTCCTTTGGCCAGCTACCAGTTTTCCCCTCCATTACTCTGCTTATGGACAGAAAACCAGAAGAAGGGATTTTTGACCAAAACACCTATCAGGACCTTAGAGTGTTTTTTGCTCCAAAATGTTTCAAGGCAGATAGGGAAACAACTCCATTTTCGAGAGTGTGTTGAGAAGACAAGGTTGAAAGTTAAAAACCATGGGTTCTTTTTCTATATATGTTACTGATTGTGCTTATTATCTTAGTCATGTTATATATATATATATATATTTGGTAGGGTTTGTTCTTTTTTTATTTTTCTTGGGTTTTTTTTCCTTTTTTTTTTTTTTTTTTGATTCATCCTTGAGATAAAAGGCCAAAAGTACAGAAAAGTTCTGTACGGTTAAAACACTTTTGAGATGCCTCATGCTGAAAAACTTGTAGCTACTGCTAAGGCCCATTGGCCAATTCCTGCTTCATTTCTGAGAAGGCCCATTGGCCAATTCCTGCTTCATTTCTGAGAAGCTATAAAATTCCCATCTGTATTTTAGTTCTAACAATTTGTTGTTATGGTGGAGATGCAAATTAAGAACAACCATTTTTGAATCTGTAGGGATGTATTTACCATTTTGTAGCTGCCTTTTCAGTTTCTGAGCCACTATTGAAAAAAAGGAGAAGTATCTACACTGTTTTCAACCTGTAGACCATCCACTACTGTCCACATGCTCAGATTCAAAGGCAAACAAGCCTGTCTGGCCTCATTGGGAGGAATTATTTGCATTCAAAATACTAGACTAGTATTTGATTTCCACCAGCAGAGTCCATTGGGCAGCTCCTGTCATCTGCATTTCAATATTTAATCCTCCTCTATGTTTACTGTGCAAAGCTCTTTCAGAATGATGGTGTGCCCACTGTCTCACCAGCTGTGACGTTTGCAGCGAGTCTCCCACGGAAAGGAGCTGTAAAAAAGGCAAGCCAGGGCAGTGATTTCTGTTGCTCAATACCCACAAATCAAAGCTATTTAGTCTAATTTAAGGCTGAAAAAGAATTCAAAATGCCTTCAAAGGATTCAAAAAATCATCAGACAATACTGCAGTTCAGTATTCAGGACAAGAGCATATCCCACAGTGTGGTGGTTTGACAGGAAATGTGTTTTCTGGGATGCTGTGGTTAGGCCAATGGATGTTCAGATTTTAATATTGGCACCTAAGGTGGCCATTGGGACATTGGATGCACCTCTGAGAACACAGGGTTAAAAGCAGGGCTCTCCCCTGGGAGGCTCTCTTGGGTTCCGGTCAGGGAAAGGTTCAGATCTCCCCTGCCTGGCTGCGGGCTGGGCGGGGCAGGGGAAGCCACCCAGCCCGGTGAGGTAGGCTGGGCCCCTGGCCAGAAGGGAGGTGAAGGCCCCTGCAGGATGGAAGGGTGGCTGAGAGGCATTGGGCAGCCCCCCCCCCCCCCCCCACCGCAGGAGAGACAGAGAGAGAGCTGGTGCCTGTTCTTGGCCGGCCGAGAAGGAGAAGAGGGGAGTGCAAGAAGGGGCCTGGCAGGGCAGCCATGGGAGTTCTGGACAGACAGAGCCTCAGATTTTTAACCCTTTTCTTGGATGATGGAAACCTTACAAATGCTAATCCTCCTGGAGTTGAATGAGAAGAGAGATATAGAGGAGATAAGAGGAAATGGGCCACGAGAGAAATAGAGAAGAACGCAGGTGGAAGAGATGATGGAGTAGCTTATGCTGGACTCTTTGTGTGTAGCCATGGACAGAGCCATGTTTCCTTGTGATACAGGGACTGCATTCTAGGGGGAGGCAATGCCTCAGGACCAAGAGGGTTCGGTGTGGGTACCCCTCGGCCCCAGGGGGTGAAAAATATGGGGGGGACAGATGTCCCAAAATTGAGACTGTGCCTTTTTGCAGTGGGATGAAGCATCCTTAAAAGTCGACCCTAGAAGCAGCTCTGGTCTGTGTTCAGTGGTGAGAGCACTGGACATGAAAGGAATAGGTCACCACTGGCACAAGAAGGACTCCTTGTCCTCTTGATGAACTGAGGATTGAGTATTCTGAAGGGTGGTGCTGGACCGAGAGTCGATGATTTGGGGGATGTATTGTATTGGGAATTTGGGGAGGAGGAGGAGGAGATGTATTTGTGAAGTTTTCATTTTCCTTGTGTGTTTCTTTTTTTTTTTTTTCCTTTCCCTTGTAGTTTAGTTAATAATTTTTTTTTTCCCCTAAGTGGGAGCCTGCTTTGCTTATTCCTGGTCACATCTCACAGGAGAAACCAGGGAGAGAGTATACTCATGGGGGCACTGGCATTGTCCCAGTGTCAAGCCATGACACACAGGCTGAGAGAATGAGGGCTGTTTAGCCTGGTGAAGAGAAGGTTGCATGGAGACCTCACAACACCTTCCAATATCTGAAGGGAAGCAGGAGAGGGACTCTTCATTAGGAACTCTGGAGACAGGACAATGGGCAATGGCTTCAAAATGAAAGAGGGCAGGTTGAAATTAGATACTCGGAAGAAATTCTTCCCTGTGAGGGTGGTGAAGCACTGGCACAGACAGCCTGGAGAAGTTATGGACACCCCAACCTGGTGTTCAAGGCCAGGCTGGATGGGGCTCTGAGCAACCTGAGCAAGTAAAAGGTGTCCCCGCCCATGTCAGAGAACTAGATGGCCTTTAAGGTCTTTGTCTACCCCGGCCATTCTATGATCCTGTGATTCTGCTGTGGTAGCGTTCAGGATGGAGCGTGTTCTGCATGTTGGCCATTTCCAATACACCATTGGTTCCAGGTGCCTTACACTAGCTTGCTCCCTGAAAATTCGGTCAGAATGAAGAACATCTCTATATATATTAGACACATAATAAATGAAGAAATGGGTTTGCACATTTGTCCACTAAGTTGTGGATGAGATTGCTGTGAAGTTTCATTTGGTTTTCTTGTTTGCTCATGAGGCCGACGGTCCTTGTGTCAGCTGCCTCAAAGGCAGCATTTGCCTCCTTCTCCTCCCTTCTCCCTCCTCCCTCTTTCAATTTCTTTCCCTTGACAATTTAATGTCGTTTTCCCTTTCATACCTGAAAATCCCTGCATGCTTCTGGGCTTTCTCCTTTTTCATGCAGATCTTCTTCCACCCCTGACAATCCATACTTTTCATACCATAAGGGCCTGCTTGCAGGCATAAAAGACTTTGATTCCTTATTATATCTATGGGAATTTAATTAATAGCTTCATGCCTTTTCATAGAAAGAGTAGGGAATTGATAGCTTGTTCCCTGAAGTACAGAAGGAAGAGAATGAAACATGAATCATGTGGAGTGGAAAAGTTGCTCTCTATTTTCTTCCAAGAACTACCCCAAAAGATACAGGGGGTGATGAAGCCTGGCTAGATGAGTTTCCCTTCTAATGGAAGGAAACAACCACGCCACTTCATACAAGTCAGTCCTATAGAAGAGAGAAATTCACTTCTGGGAACATTGCAGGATTTGAATGCAGAGTCACACTCATCCTTTGTTGCTTTGTTGTCTGCTTGGCATGGAACACGCTGCTTTGAAGAGGGAAGTGACTAACAGACAGTCCACTTTACAAACACATATGCTTCCCTCTTCTTCTGAGACCTCAGCACAGAGCCCTCTTTGGCATGGTACTTCAAGGTAAGAAGGAGCGGGCAGAGGGCACTGCGAACAGACAGCAGTTTGCAGGTTGTATAGGAAAGAGGACTGCCCCTTGAATGTGGTGCAAATACAAACTTCCACCAGTTTCAGGGGTACACTTCAGCCAAGCTTGTTGTCCTGGCACATTTTTTCTCTGTGAAACGCTTTGCGGTATGATCTGGACGACAAGAGATGCAGAGTACGGGGCTACGTAGTGCTGAGAAGGTAAATGTCTGGCCCCAGTGTCTTTTGGCAGAAGCAGTGCACTAGAGCCGTTGGCTGCTGCCACAATGATCTGTGTGAGAAACAGATGCCTAATCCCCTCCGGGAGAGTAAAAGCAGGATTGGTTACAAGAGTCGAAGAGCACTGGGCTGGCGGCTGCCGCATACCAGCTGTAAAAGGAGCATGACTCCTACTGGCCTACCAACCAAACTCATGGTGGCAGTGGTAAAGATTAAAGTTCAGTGAGAGCTATTTGTGCTGCTACCTATGGCCCTTCTGTGGAAACAAATGTGCCTACCTTTAGGTTCCGAGATCCAGAGAACACAATGGTAGTTGCAGCGGAAAAGGGAAGGACAGAGCGCACTGGTGAGTTTGATGTGGCTTACACAGGGCAGGCAGAAGGTGCAGCCCAAGTCTCGCTTTTATTTCTAGAGCCTTTTTCTACGCAAACAGCTGCTGGATGTTTGCAACAAAGATGTGAGTGTGAAAAAGTGAGGGCAGGTCTATGTGGGAAAGAAGATACAAAGCATTGTGTGCAGTTTAAAAGCTGTTTAGAAAAAAAAGGAGTTACTTTGAGAACATCTTCTGTCTTGACACTTCCACCTGTGTGATCTTTAGCTGCTTTGGACATGTCCACAATGAAAGAATGTGAAAATATTTGCGCTGCCAATGTCAGGTTGCACAGGAAAGAGGGTAGGTTGGCAAATGCCTTCTGTCCT
This sequence comes from Molothrus aeneus, assembly GCF_037042795.1. Lineage (NCBI taxonomy): Eukaryota > Metazoa > Chordata > Aves > Passeriformes > Icteridae > Molothrus > Molothrus aeneus. The sequence goes on from NW_027098825.1 coordinate 186,677, forward strand.
GGCACATCTGTCAGTCAGAAGTGCAGCTGAAAACGCTTGGCTGTAGCGATAGTCTCTGTCACTTTGAGAGAATGTGCTGATGCACGTATATATATCATTGAGAAAGTCCGTGAGAATCGCTAGTATGTTTCGTTTGGTTGACAGACTGCAAAGGGAGCGTTATGGCCAGCACTGCCTTTTTGTTGTAGGACTTTTTCTTTGAGAGCAGCCGCTGGACATTTTGAAGCGGTTTGGGATCTTCAAGTGTTAGAGTGCAAGATGGTACCTAGATCTTGAGGGAAAGTGCATATCTCCAGGAAGCTGAATGCAGTTCAGTGGGTGCAAGTTACATGTTGAGCAGCTGATGGCCCAGAAAACTTTCTAAAATGAAGAGGCCATGCTGCAATTGCCTTTTATTTTGAAGCTTCTAAACTGTGCAGCCAACAATGAAATGATTCTTTTTCCTTCTCTGCTACATGCAGGATCCCATTCTGTCAGTACCCGAGAGCCAGGATCCACAGCGGAGCTCTTGTCCCTACACTGCTCCCACACGAACGGGGCTGGGCTAGAAAAGTGCTTGTCTTTTTCCTGGGCACTGTCAGCGCTCTTCTAAATAACCACACCACAGCATTGTCAACTCACAAAACCAGGACACGCACCGAGCCCAGCTCACAACCACCCCCAGGACCCAGCCAAGTCAGAAACGTCCCTGCTCTCCAATCAACTGTGTCAGGACAAAAGGATTTCACCGATCTTCCCCTTCCAAGTGGATACTCTTCTTTGCCCCACACTCAAAGGCCGACACCAGATCTTCTGCCCTAACAAACTTTTTCTCTCTCACAGAGCCTGGTAACAAACTTGAAAATGTCGGCTGAGCTCGCAAAACTGTTGGTGGAGAAAGCTCTTTGCTGCCTACAATTTCAATTGCACCCATCAAACTATAAACATGCACCCTGCTATCGCCACTTTCCTTCTCAGCTCTAAGTACCACCGTAAGCCTTCAATCTCTCAGAGTCAGGATCCAAATGGGATGGCACCAGGGACTGCTCACACAGTCCCTAAAGCTACAAGGGACAAAAACCTGTCCTGCAGAGGCCTGGCCTGGCCTCTGCATTTCCACTGACAGTTCAACAACTCTAACCCAGAGAACTGCCTATTGGGAAAAGCCTTTCAATTCACTGAGACCACCCAAAGTGGCCACCCAAACTTTGCCAAAGGGAGGAGGAACTAGAAGCCCATCTCAAAAGAAATGGCATCCCCTCCTCCAAAATCCAAAGCATCCAGGGCCTGATCCTCTACAAAGGTGTCAGACCACTGCTATTGGGCATTACCTGTGCGGGGCACTAGCTAGGCTGCACACCAAGACCCAGCGCAGCTCTTTACCTTGTCCAAAAGAAGTGTGCTGGCAGAATTTCAAGAAGGCTGCCTTGAGAAAGTGGAAAACACAGGCCAAATGGATTCTTTCAGGAAGGAGACTGCCTTCCAAAGATGGATACCGACTCCATGATTGTACAAATTGAGTCAGTGCTTCCAAACCAAATATGCCAGGATAGAAAGTTGCTGCCGCCCTTAAGCTGCACGACACAGCTTCTTATCTGCACCTCCAACACTGGGGCTAAGTTCTTTCCTTCCCATGAGAAAGCATTGCTGTTCTCCTTCAGGAACTTACAGAGCAAAAGTTGCATACCACGTCCGGTACTGACTCTGTCCAACAATGGCTCCTACACAGAAAGGACCAGGACAGAAATGTCTTGCTGTACTATACCTTCCCACGATACCTTATCATCAGCCCTACCAACATTGCCACCGTATCTTTTACTTCCCAAGCAAGGAAAGGCACTCCAAGTCACTTGGCTTTGCCTTGCCTCCAGTACCATGCCTAGTTTTCCTAGCCTACCCTACCCTAGCTTTGCTTGCTTGCCTATGTCTGCCTTGCCTAGCCCTTCAAATAACTTCCTGGCTTTGCTTTGCCTTGTCTACCACTCTTTGCCTTGCCTTTCATGCAGGTAAGGCAATGCAAAGCAAGTGTAGGCAATTGTAGGCAAGTCAAGGGACAGGTTGGCAAGACTGAAGCCGTGAGGGGAAAGCAAATGGAGTGGTAGGTGAGACAAGTCCCAGAAGTTAGAGGCAAGGCTGGGCATAGGAGGTGATGGTAACCGGAAGGGCTAGGCAAGGCCAAGCCCTGTAGGAAAACTGCAGGCAGGTCAAATGTGAGGCATGGGTATGCAAGGGAATGCAAAGCAATGGAGAATTAGCAGGGCATGGCAAGGAAACTGGTTGGTTGCCCAAAGCAAGGCAAGTGGCAGGTCCATTCAAAGACTGCTGGTACACAAAAGCGGCCCGGACCGACCGCTCTGTCCAGCCTTGATCTTGCATGGGTCATGTTTAATCTGCACCTAAGACACTTGAGTTGCCTGCTTTCCTTTGTATGCAAAAGAACTGTCATTCTGCCCCTGAAGCCCAAGGGTGAAAGATGAACTTTGTGTCCAAAATTCAAGACATGTAAGCATAGATGTCAGAAGAAAGCTGTCAGGACAGATAGGTGTGCTTGCACGTGGCCTCCTCCAGGCTTCCTCTCACAAGCTCCTGAAACGCTGGGGCCTTGAGAAAAAAAAGCCAGTGGAAGCCTGGAGAATCCTAGGAGAAGCAGGCAGGGCAATGCATGTGGAAGAGATTCCACAAAAAGAGAGGTGGTGAATTCCAGGTGGGGGACTGATGAGCAAGGTAATGCAAGGCAAGGAAGGGGTTCAAGGACAAGGCCAGACAAGTGGTGGCTTTGCCAGGCAACACAAAAGAGAGGGAGACAAGGCAATAAGAGTCCTAGAAGGAGAAGGAAATGAAAGATTGGAGCTGGACAAATGGGAAGGAAAAGAAGGATAGGTGAGCAAGTCAATACAAGGCACTGGCTTGGTATGAAGGGCAAGGGAAGGACATGCATGGGTCAGGAAGGCAAGGGAAAAGAAAGGAATTGTCAGCAATGACAAGAAATGCAAGATTGGGTAGGAAAGGCAAGGCAATGTGGGGGAGGGATAGGCAACACAATGGGTATCTTAACAGGAAATGTCCATGCACAGCAAGGCCGAAGGAGAAGTGGTAGAGAGGTCAAGGTGGGAAATAGGTGAGTGTGTGCAGCCAAGAAAGAAAGAAAGAAAGTGCGTAGCTCTCGTGTGTGTGTGTGTGTGTGTGTGTGTGTGTGTGTGTGTGTGTGTGTGTGTGTGTCTGTGTGAAGTTTGCAGGATGTAAAGCAAAGAAAGGTGTCTCTTGATTGTGGAGTGAATGGATGTTTTCGAACGTAAGTGGCAAGGTCCAAGCAACCTTTTCATCCTGGTACATCTGTGTCTGTGAGACATAGTCAGAAACGTCTCCTTTTAGATTCAGACTGCAAGCAGGACATAGAATGTGACTGTGTGAATAGCTGAGCAGGAAAGCACATCACATCAGCATGTTTCAACAGAAGCAGTTAGTGCGAGAAGGAGATGGACGTGTGGGACTCCAGCAATATGGCAATGCACTCAGCTGAGAAGCAAAGTGCAATGCCTCGGTGTATGCTCTGAAAATAAAAGGCTGCAAGGAAAAAGCAAGATTTCACAGGCCAGTGAAATCTTTCTGTCCTGGCACACTGAGCTGTTTGAAGGTGAACCGCTGTTTGGTTTCACTAAGGACTCGGAGACATGGAGAGGATGTGCTTGTCCATGTAGCTGAGAAGGAAAGTGAGAATCACCGGTACGTTTGGCAGAGTTTGTAGGCTGCGAGGAGAAGGTGACGGCCAGGCCTGGCTTTTGGCTGTGGCACTTGTTGCAAGGAAGAAGCTGCTGGATGGTTAAGCTTTTGGGGATCTGCAAGAGTGAAAGACTACGCTGGTACCTCATAAAACTAATGCTTGTTGATCATCTGGCTGAATCTATGACATAAACCAGAAGTGAAATTTCCCCCCATTTCCCTCAGTTTTTTCACCTTTTCATCCAACAGCCTGGGCCTTTTTCAAGCTGCTGTCAAACGCCTTGCCTTGGAAGCTAGAAGTATCTCAGTTCACCTGCTAAGAAACACAGAAAAGAGCTCAAGTCAATTTCAGAATTGCTCTGAGCAGAGCTGGTGTTTCGGTACCGTAAATTTCCATTGCAAATATGTGCAAAAATCACCATTTTATTAGGCAAAGATTTGAAATACACTAGCAGCTTCATCTTCTTGTCGCTGCAGTCCTTGGAAGTTTTGCTATTTACTGAAACAGGAAACAGGTCAAACACGAGAAGCTTAAGAATCCAAGCTCACTGCCATTGTACAAATAGCACAAACTTGATGAATTCAAGTTACCATTGTAACATACAGAATGGCTCTAGTCAAGCAAATGGATGTGTCGTCCTTCACGGGGGCAGAAAACCTTTCTACCACGTGAACTCTGGGAGTAATCCATCATGCCTCAGTGTGCTGTGGCTGGTCAGAGAGCTACACGATGGGTCTCTTTGCCTATGGCACTCTCAGGGCTCAAAGCTGCACATAAACTCCCTCTCCTTACAGACACGCTAGTAAAGCCCACCGAAAATGCCGTTCTCCAGACAGCTTACTGAAACCAGCTAGGAGTTCCCAGCATCATGCTGGGCACTTCTGTCCACAGATGGCTTTGCTTTTAATGAACCAGAACAGAGCTGCGTTTTTCTAGTCTTTAGCTCTACTAAGGTATTTGATGTAACATGGTGTGAAAAAATCTGTTTCGACAATGATAATAACAGAGGGGATAATGTACCTTTTGCTGCTCCATTCTTCTTTTGCTGCTCCATTTTGCTTGCTTTGTTATTGCTTTCTGTCAAAGAAACGCCAGCAAAATCCCTCATCAAGTCCTGCTGTGAAGACAGACTGCCAGAAAGGTAGAGAAACTTTGAACCTTTTCAAGACACTTGTAGCACATGTCTTGGTCAATTTGTATGCAGATCCCTTCTCCAGCAGGACTTTTTTGCACCGTTAGCGCACATTGAACTGAATCCAGTACAAAAGCAGTGAATAGAGGAACTTTTCTTTTCATTAGAATGGTGATAAAAATGCATATCAAATAAAAGCATTTTAGAGCAGCAGGAAGATTTTCTATGTAGCTAGCAAATCATAAAAAGATGCATATTTACCGGTGGGGTTCCTCTGGGAATTTCAAAGAATTCCAGACAGAAAACACAGCTTAGTAAACTGCAAATCTAAATCACAGTATCTAGAAAGGTGACATGAAAAAGAGCAAGAGGAAGAAAACCAAAAAGAAAACCAAAGGAAGCCAGAAATAAGGCACAACCTCTCCTCCTTCTCCGCTTACTACAGTACCTTAGAAGTACCTACGAGTGTCCTAACAGTCACATAAGTAGAAAACTGTGCCAAGAACAATTGTGGAAACTGGAAAACCATGCTATCCCAACAGAAACATAGGGTTTGCTTTCACGACGATTAAATCTGCATGCAATGCGTACGGTAAGGGTATGTTTTGTATATTCAAAAACAATTCAAAAATATTTCCAAATTGAAGGGGCTGCTTTTTATTTCTTTTGAATTACTTGGCTAAATATGGTGCACGTTAAAATACTGCAGAGATGTGGTTCATTTTCCAGATGCCAACTGCAAAGGAGGGAAGCATTTTGTGTGCTTAAGAAAGTCAAGTATTGGAGAGTGTTTTTGTTACTTCTTTAGAAGGTTAGAATATGCATAAAAGATGCTAGCTGGGGACTTACAATTAATGAATTATTTACTGTCACTAGGTCAAATGACATTAGCTTTCAAAAAGGAAAAGTAGTCTTATTCCACGTGCCAATTTTAAAGCAGATTAATAAGCCTTCAGCAGAATATGGATATGAAGAGGGATATGACATGAAAGGGTAAGCAACACTGGTGACAGCAAAAGGCTTACCTGCTTCACACAAATACAGGAGATAAACTACTATTTTTACACAAACATTGCTATCCAGAGCTTTCCTTGAAAAGTTTCAATGCCAATCATGACAGTAAAATTCGGAGTGACAGTAAAATTCACTCTATCATGAATAAAATTTACTCAATCATGACAGCAAAATTTGCTCAATGATGAGTAAAATTCTTCGTGTAAGCGAAGTACCTTAAGCAAAGGGTAGCTCAAGCATAATTGGCATTTGATGTCAACAAAGGCAACTTGGCCTGCACGTGTCACATCTACTGCATTAAAAAGCTTACTCTGTCTCAGATTCCTTTTGAGGGATACCAACGCAAGCCGTTAAACTGCATGAAAATGATGACTTAAAGGAGGACATATTAGAAGAATGGAATAATGGTTAATGTTCTTTTCCTTCCAACTGCTTTCTTTGCCCTTCTAAATTTTTTAAGTCCTTCCTGGTATCACCGTGATAGCAGTGCAGCAAGTGTTTGGTTGTAAGCTGTCCATATTGCCAGCTTCTGGACTGCCTTCAGAAAACTTCCCACTGGTTTTGGATAGAAATCACAAGCAGTAGAGATGACAAAGACTGCAGAAACCTTCTCATCTCCTTCTAGAGCAGGAGCGTGTCTTTGACCCACTCTTAACTAGACAACTTTCATCAGTCATGAGAGAGTCTCATGTTCAAGAGCTAAGCAATGACAGCTGTAAATGACAAAAAGCACACTGATATTTTCTTGGGACTCCAGCAGAGAGCAATGAAGGAGCTTGAATTCACCTTCTTGGAAAGTTTGAAAATGCACATGAAGTTTAGGAGAGGAGCTAAGCCATGGTAACTTTTGTTGAGTATGTCTGCGTAGACAGAGTTTCCATCACCGCAGAAGGAATGTCATTTAACCCACATAATCATCTCTAGCTGCTAAGCTGCGCTTACTGCAGATTATCCGCAACATATTTTACAGGGTGAGCTTTTATGTGTAATCCCTGAGTAACATTCCAGAGAGAAGTATTTTGGAGGGGGGGAAAGCCCAACTCTTAACTTTTTCAAATAATGGTTACATTTGAAAGTCAAAAAAGATGTAAAACCTTTCTTTCCTAGACGTATTACCAGCACAAACTGTACCAGAATTTACGACGCTTTTATTATGGCAGCATAACTCTACCGTGGACGCTCTGGCTCTGGACTATTCCTTAAGAAACAAAGTCCCCGAGAGAAATAAAACAAAATTAGCCAAAAATATTGGGCTGGATGATTTCAAAGGCTATGTACTAAAGGCCAAACACTTGTAATAATAGTAAAGAGTGGACTAAAAGTTAAAGCATTACTCAGTTCAAAGATATCTTGTTCTCACAGAAGACTGTAAAAAACCTCTCTTTTTCTGGGTCTGTTTTGTGCATTTAGATGTACCTTCTACTCCTTTCCACTGTATGCGAATGTTTATGACAAGGTTGGAGGACCTCATGTAACCTTCTATAAGTAAAGAAAGAGAAGCCAGTAAAGCAAGGCAAAATTGTTAATGGCAGGTGGAAAGAGGGAGGCCAAGAATAGAAAACAAAAGAACAATAATAATTAAACGCCCTCCCTGTCTTCTGTGAAAAGTAAAGGCACAGACAAGAAAGAACAACTGCAAAATTCTCACGAGAAAAACGCACTTTATCTGGCTCAAGTATTTTGTGCTACATTTCTTGCTGTTTTCTCATGCCAAACATCTTAACCATTGAAGGTGTCCCTTTTCTCTTTCTGGAATACAGCTAGGAAGATGGCTGTGTCATTGCTGTCAAGCTGTTATTCTCAGAGGTGTCCAGTTGAAAGTCCTAGATGAACTGATTTGCTCTGTCTCTTTAATATGGCATGACTTAACCACTTCCAGTTTCAGCAGCTGGACTTGCCCAGCCCTACAATTCTTTAATCTTTGAATGGTTATATAAGCTCCTTGGCAACTGGCATTTGTAAGTCCATGAAACTGTGCAGAATTTGCACTATGAGATGATGCCAAATGAGTCATGGCAGTAGATTAACTAGGACATGCAAAGCAGAGAGGAGGGAATGAGAGCACAAGAAGAGGGTACAATCTCCTTTTTTTCTGCAACAGGGCTAACACCGTAGAAATCAAAAGGAACACAAATCCTCCTAGGGGTAGTTCTTGCAAAAAACAAAGACTTCTTTTTGTGTTCACAGATCACAGCAAAATGCGGATGACAAAACCAGGCCATTAAGTCACATACAGTATGAAGCAGTATGAAAGAGGAAAGCAGCTGAGAGCGTCAACCCTGCTGAGTAGTCTCAGTATTCTTCTCGACATTAGCAGAAATTTGAAATGAGGCTCTGAAAATTACAAAGGAGGCAGAAGAAAAGGGAGCAATGACTCCTCTGGCATAGTGTTTCCTAACAGGGATCTTCAAAATGTAAAGATTGTATCATCCTTTCAACTGAAGGAAGGTATTAAAACAACAGGAAGGAAATGGCATCACATGCTAGAAAGACTGGGCAGTGTACTTCTAGACAGAAAGGCCACTGATGGAAAACCGACTAAACTGGCACCAATGCAGCAGCATTGTATTAAAGCCCAAAAATACCCACCGCTTCACTCTTTGCCATTCCGTTCATATGGACACGGCAGCTCTGCAACATTCCTACTGATCATCTCCTTGGCAAACTGGGAGTGAGGGTCCCTAGTGATGCAGAGTCCCCAGGCAGGTGCAGAGGAGAGCTGCTTTTTTGCAAAAACCAGGCTTTTGAAGCACTCAGGCCTTTATCAGTTCCATAGCTTTAAGCCATAACAAAATTCATTCAACCAACCATCCTACACCACGCTGTGAACACGTGACGATTCTAGAACTTGTTGATCTACCTCTGATTCAGCGGCCTCACCTTCCCATAGTCCTTTTCTGCTTAGCCAAAGTATCGGGCCTCAGCCCAAGGCCTTCCTTTTGTAAGCTTCTACCTATATGCAGCAGCAAACCACTACTTTTTTCCGTGCCAAGAGTTTAAGTAGATGATTTGCATCTGCCCTTCCGGTGAAACATAATGGGGAGAGAAAATCCTGTCGGAAATGTTCAGTCCTTCAGTTTTCTAGACAGGCCAAATCAAAAGAAAAGCAAGCTATAGGATTGTGTACTTGCTCTTACAAAGCACCTGCTGCCCTCTGACAATGAACTAGCAGAAAACCAGCAAAAATAAGACTTGAGGCAAACAACCCTTTGAAGGGAATTATGACATGATAAAGAAAGACAACACATTTCCAGCTTGTCGAGATACTTGAAATGTCAGCAAAGGCTTGAGGGCAAAGGCTGAACGAATGGGGAAAGGTTACAAGAATCCCAAGAAAAACATGACCATGGATTAAAAGAATCCCAACAGGTCAACTGACCTGTTGAAGTTTTCAGGAAATCAGTGGCTGCTGATTTAGATAGGCCATTCAAGTTAATTTACCCGCGCACCTTCCACTCCTTTTTCACCTGTCACCATCACAGGGTGAATTGTGACCATGGAATCACAATTCTTTGGATTCTGTTCTTAGCTTTAGGAGACAACTACAGCAGCTGAAGTAGCTGTTACTGATGTGATACCCAGGAACACAGAGTTGACATGTTTCATTCATGTCCAATCACAACTAGCAATACTAAGAGGATAGGATTGGCCTCTTTTCATGATGCTTTTCTTATTTTACAGCCTGCTATGATTCTGCTGAAACTTTTTCATTAGTTTCTCTCTAAAAAGGAGAAAGTCCAATGTCCCTCCCTACTGGTGCAGGTTTACCATTCGGTTTGTCGAGTCTAAAAATGGAATTGGAACTAGCAGGAATTACTGTGTTTAAAGCGTCCCGTCCGTTCAGACAATCTCAGGTCGATAAAAGCCTAGATGTTATTGGCTAAATACTGTTTCCCCCAAGAGCGGACGCACGCAATTTAATCCAACTTTTTATAACAAACTCCAATAATACAGAATCCAGTCATACAAAAGAGTCACAAAGAAGCAGGAAGAATTATCGGACCATTTAGGGTAGCAAACTTCTCACCTTCTTTTGGAGTGAGCATAATCTGCTAGCTGAAGTAACAAACTTGAGGACAGAAATCGCCCTACTATTGAGAAGTTGTTGACAAGGGAACCACCTAAGCTGTGTGACTTTCCCTTTTCTATCCATTGGTCAAGCCTAGTAGCCTAAAATTTACGGGCTCAATCAAAGACAAATGCAATCTAGTCAGAGGTCTATGAAAAGTCCAAAACTAATCAGAATTCTTCTTAGACAATGGAAATGGAAGCAGAGCTACCAATTTCCTTGCAACATATCCCTAAAACTCATTCCTTTCTAGTCATAACTAATGTATAGCCACCAGTACAATCAGGAAAAGATGAAACTTACAGATGTCAGCGAGGGAAGGATTTGAAAGAACTCTTCCCATTATTCATCGTCTAGACAGCAACTATCATTAAAATCAGAGCCCTTTTAGTAGGGCTTTCCTTGTGGGAAATTCAGGACTCCAGGACAACGGAGCAAGAGGATTAAGCAGAAGCCGTTGATTGTTGACATGATGCACTTACACATTCTAAATCTCTGCACACGCTAGGCCCGCATTTTTATCTTGGTGCCTTTGTTATGTCCACGCATTCTGTGTGCACCTCTCAGAAGATACGTTTGGTTACAGTCCAGGCGCTTTGCTGCCCCCCGTTATCGAGTTCTTGTAGTCTTGGAATTTGGTTTCTCAGCTTCTCTTTCTTATTTTAGCACGGCTTATGTCTTAGTAACCTTGATGAATTCCAGAGGGCTCTGAGAAAATTCTGATAAGAACATATTCCAGCTGGATGGCTGGTGCACCCTTTAGTCTAAGAGGTTCAGATACATTGCTACAATTTCCCCCTTCTTCGTCTTGCACCAGCTAAACCCTTTCCCACCCTATTTTCTTCCAAGAGGCTCACCAGTTTCATGATGCATGGAATAACAAGAAGCAATATAAAAATGACTACTAGTAACAACAAAGTTCCCTTTACAAGATCTTTCAACCATCGAGTTGTTTCCCATCTCTCAAACCATTCAGGCGTAACCCTCTCATTCCCAATCAATTTCTTCATGTTATCTTGTCCTTGTTTGAGTTTCCAGTGAATGACTGCAGAATGGTTAGAGAGGTTCAAAAAACACATTCCTTCCAAATCCTCACACTCTTGCCCATGTGCTAACAAGAAAGCTAGAGCAGCATTATTTTGCAGTGTGCAATGACTAATGGTATCTACACCAGTGAGAACCTGATTTAAAATCGCTGATCTTACCTTGAGTTGTTTGACCACCCAGCATCGCAACTTAATAAGCAAACTCAAAGCTTGACCAACAGCGACACCTGCTGTCAGGAGTGGCGCAATTAATAGAGAGGAGCGCCCAAACCAGTACACAATTGAGGCAAAGGCGTTTTAAGCTTAGGCTTCTTCTTTCAGTTCCCTGGAGGCGAAGGGAGTTCTTCACACACAATGCATTGTGCCGCTGGCGGTAGTTTCCGGTGGGGCGCTTGTGCCGAAAGACGCCCAGGACACAACGCCGTGTTGTTAATATTTGTTTGTCGCGTTTCGGAAGCTGCTCTTAGCCGAGTCCCCCGCAGGCGAAGAAGCGGCTTCTTCGCACACAGAGCATTGTGGCGAGCGCAGGGAGCTCCTGAGAGCGGTTTGTGCCGAAAGAAGCCCGGGACCGGCACTTAGCTTCGGAGAGCTGCGTATCTGCGTCTTCTGCGTGTCTTGCCGCTCTACACTCAGCCAAAAGCTTTTCCACCATATCTTGCAAGGAGAAACTCTGCCAGGAAAGAAAACATCCAAAATCTTGTTCTAAAGCTTGCACGCGGGTCTGCAAAGAGTTTGGCAAGAATGAAAGGTAGTTGTCCAAAACTCGTTCTTTTCCAATAGAATAACCATGGAAAAGGCAGGAGAGTGGTAAAGTACTGTTTTCTCTAAGTCTGAAGGCTGCCCACACTGGGCCTGCATGGTGCGGCTTGAACCTTCGCATTTGGGAAGCTGCTGCTCGCCGATTCTCCCGGAGGCGAAGAAGCGGCTTCTTCGCACACAGAGCATTGGGCCGGTCGCGGTTTGCACCTAAGAGCGGCTTCTGCCGAAAGAAGCCCGGGACCGGCACTTAGCTTCGGAGAGCTGCGTATCTGCGTCTTCTGCGTGTCTTGCCGCTCTACACTCAGCAAAAAGCTTTTCCACCATATCTTGCAAGGAGAAACTCTGCCAGGAAAGAAAACATCCAAAATCTTGTTCTAAAGCTTGCACGGAGGTCTGCAAAGAGTTTGGCAAGAATGAAAGGTAGTTGTCCAAAACTCGTTCTTTTCCAATAGAATAACCATGGAAAAGGCAGGAGAGTGGTAAAGTACTGTTTTCTCTAAGTCTGAAGGCTGCCCACACTGTGCCTGTGTGCTGCAGCTTGCATCTTCGCCTTTGGGAAGCTGCCGCTCGCCGATTCTCCCGGAGGCGAAGAAGCGGCTTCTTCGCACACAGAGCATTGTGGCGAGCGCAGGGAGCTCCTGAGAGCGGTTTGTGCCGAAAGAAGCCCGGGACCGGCACTTAGCTTCGGAGAGCTGCGTATCTGCGTCTTCTGCGTGTCTTGCCGCTCTACACTCAGCCAAAAGCTTTTCCACCATATCTTGCAAGGAGAAACTCTGCCAGGAAAGAAAACATCCAAAATCTTGTTCTAAAGCTTGCACGCGGGTCTGCAAAGAGTTTGGCAAGAATGAAAGGTAGTTGTCCAAAACTCGTTCTTTTCCAATAGAATAACCATGGAAAAGGCAGGAGAGTGGTAAAGTACTGTTTTCTCTAAGTCTGAAGGCTGCCCACACTGTGCCTGTGTGCTGCAGCTTGCATCTTCGCCTTTGGGAAGCTGCCGCTCGCCGATTCTCCCGGAGGCGAAGAAGCGGCTTCTTCGCACACAGAGCATTGTGGCGAGCGCAGGGAGCTCCTGAGAGCGGTTTGTGCCGAAAGAAGCCCGGGACCGGCACTTAGCTTCGGAGAGCTGCGTATCTGCGTCTTCTGCGTGTCTTGCCGCTCTACACTCAGCAAAAAGCTTTTCCACCATATCTTGCAAGGAGAAACTCTGCCAGGAAAGAAAACATCCAAAATCTTGTTCTAAAGCTTGCACGGGGGTCTGCAAAGAGTTTGGCAAGAATGAAAGGTAGTTGTCCAAAACTCGTTCTTTTCCAATAGAATAACCATGGAAAAGGCAGGAGAGTGGTAAAGTACTGTTTTCTCTAAGTCTGAAGGCTGCCCACACTGTGCCTGTGTGCTGCAGCTTGCATCTTCGCCTTTGGGAAGCTGCCGCTCGCCGATTCTCCCGGAGGCGAAGAAGCGGCTTCTTCGCACACAGAGCATTGTGGCGAGCGCAGGGAGCTCCTGAGAGCGGTTTGTGCCGAAAGAAGCCCGGGACCGGCACTTAGCTTCGGAGAGCTGCGTATCTGCGTCTTCTGCGTGTCTTGCCGCTCTACACTCAGCAAAAAGCTTTTCCACCATATCTTGCAAGGAGAAACTCTGCCAGGAAAGAAAACATCCAAAATCTTGTTCTAAAGCTTGCACGGGGGTCTGCAAAGAGTTTGGCAAGAATGAAAGGTAGTTGTCCAAAACTCGTTCTTTTCCAATAGAATAACCATGGAAAAGGCAGGAGAGTGGTAAAGTACTGTTTTCTCTAAGTCTGAAGGCTGCCCACACTGTGCCTGTGTGCTGCAGCTTGCATCTTCGCCTTTGGGAAGCTGCCGCTCGCCGATTCTCCCGGAGGCGAAGAAGCGGCTTCTTCGCACACAGAGCATTGTGGCGAGCGCAGGGAGCTGCTGAGAGCGGTTTGTGCCGAAAGAAGCCCGGGACCGGCACTTAGCTTCGGAGAGCTGCGTATCTGCGTCTTCTGCGTGTCTTGCCGCTCTACACTCAGCAAAAAGCTTTTCCACCATATCTTGCAAGGAGAAACTCTGCCAGGAAAGAAAACATCCAAAATCTTGTTCTAAAGCTTGCACGGGGGTCTGCAAAGAGTTTGGCAAGAATGAAAGGTAGTTGTCCAAAACTCGTTCTTTTCCAATAGAATAACCATGGAAAAGGCAGGAGAGTGGTAAAGTACTGTTTTCTCTAAGTCTGAAGGCTGCCCACACTGTGCCTGTGTGCTGCAGCTTGCATCTTCGCCTTTGGGAAGCTGCCGCTCGCCGAATCTCCCGGAGGCGAAGAAGCGGCTTCTTCGCCCACAGAGCATTGTGGCGAGCGCAGGGAGCTCCTGAGAGCGGTTTGTGCCGAAAGAAGCCCGGGACCGGCACTTAGCTTCGGAGAGCTGCGTATCTGCGTCTTCTGCGTGTCTTGCCGCTCTACACTCAGCAAAAAGCTTTTCCACCATATCTTGCAAGGAGAAACTCTGCCAGGAAAGAAAACATCCAAAATCTTGTTCTAAAGCTTGCACGGGGGTCTGCAAAGAGTTTGGCAAGAATGAAAGGTAGTTGTCCAAAACTCGTTCTTTTCCAATAGAATAACCATGGAAAAGGCAGGAGAGTGGTAAAGTACTGTTTTCTCTAAGTCTGAAGGCTGCCCACACTGGGCCTGCATGGTGCGGCTTGCATCTTCGCCTTTGGGAAGCTGCTGCTCGCCGATTCTCCCGGAGGCGAAGAAGCGGCTTCTTCGCACACAGAGCATTGGGCCGGTCGCGGTTTGCACCTAAGAGCGGCTTCTGCCGAAAGAAGCCCGGGACCGGCACTTAGCTTCGGAGAGCTGCGTATCTGCGTCTTCTGCGTGTCTTGCCGCTCTACACTCAGCAAAAAGCTTTTCCACCATATCTTGCAAGGAGAAACTCTGCCAGGAAAGAAAACATCCAAAATCTTGTTCTAAAGCTTGCACGGAGGTCTGCAAAGAGTTTGGCAAGAATGAAAGGTAGTTGTCCAAAACTCGTTCTTTTCCAATAGAATAACCATGGAAAAGGCAGGAGAGTGGTAAAGTACTGTTTTCTCTAAGTCTGAAGGCTGCCCACACTGTGCCTGTGTGCTGCAGCTTGCATCTTCGCCTTTGGCAAGCTGCCGCTCGCCGATTCTCCCGGAGGCGAAGAAGCGGCTTCTTCGCACACAGAGCATTGTGGCGAGCGCAGGGAGCTCCTGAGAGCGGTTTGTGCCGAAAGAAGCCCGGGACCGGCACTTAGCTTCGGAGAGCTGCGTATCTGCGTCTTCTGCGTGTCTTGCCGCTCTACACTCAGCCAAAAGCTTTTCCACCATATCTTGCAAGGAGAAACTCTGCCAGGAAAGAAAACATCCAAAATCTTGTTCTAAAGCTTGCACGCGGGTCTGCAAAGAGTTTGGCAAGAATGAAAGGTAGTTGTCCAAAACTCGTTCTTTTCCAATAGAATAACCATGGAAAAGGCAGGAGAGTGGTAAAGTACTGTTTTCTCTAAGTCTGAAGGCTGCCCACACTGTGCCTGTGTGCTGCAGCTTGCATCTTCGCCTTTGGGAAGCTGCCGCTCGCCGATTCTCCCGGAGGCGAAGAAGCGGCTTCTTCGCACACAGAGCATTGTGGCGAGCGCAGGGAGCTCCTGAGAGCGGTTTGTGCCGAAAGAAGCCCGGGACCGGCACTTAGCTTCGGAGAGCTGCGTATCTGCGTCTTCTGCGTGTCTTGCCGCTCTACACTCAGCAAAAAGCTTTTCCACCATATCTTGCAAGGAGAAACTCTGCCAGGAAAGAAAACATCCAAAATCTTGTTCTAAAGCTTGCACGGGGGTCTGCAAAGAGTTTGGCAAGAATGAAAGGTAGTTGTCCAAAACTCGTTCTTTTCCAATAGAATAACCATGGAAAAGGCAGGAGAGTGGTAAAGTACTGTTTTCTCTAAGTCTGAAGGCTGCCCACACTGTGCCTGTGTGCTGCAGCTTGCATCTTCGCCTTTGGGAAGCTGCCGCTCGCCGATTCTCCCGCAGGCGAAGAAGCGGCTTCTTCGCACACAGAGCATTGTGGCGAGCGCAGGGAGCTCCTGAGAGCGGTTTGTGCCGAAAGAAGCCCGGGACCGGCACTTAGCTTCGGAGAGCTGCGTATCTGCGTCTTCTGCGTGTCTTGCCGCTCTACACTCAGCAAAAAGCTTTTCCAGCATATCTTGCAAGGAGAAACTCTGCCAGGAAAGAAAACATCCAAAATCTGGTTCTAAAGCTTGCACGCGGGTCTGCAAAGAGTTTGGCAAGAATGAAAGGTAGTTGTCCAAAACTCGTTCTTTTCCAATAGAATAACCATGGATAAGGCAGGAGAGTGGTAAAGTACTGTTTTCTCTAAGTCTGAAGGCTGCCCACACTGTGCCTGTGTGCTGCAGCTTGCATCTTCGCCTTTGGCAAGCTGCCGCTCGCCGATTCTCCCGGAGGCGAAGAAGCGGCTTCTTCGCACACAGAGCATTGTGGCGAGCGCAGGGAGCTCCTGAGAGCGGTTTGTGCCGAAAGAAGCCCGGGACCGGCACTTAGCTTCGGAGAGCTGCGTATCTGCGTCTTCTGCGTGTCTTGCCGCTCTACACTCAGCCAAAAGCTTTTCCACCATATCTTGCAAGGAGAAACTCTGCCAGGAAAGAAAACATCCAAAATCTTGTTCTAAAGCTTGCACGGGGGTCTGCAAAGAGTTTGGCAAGAATGAAAGGTAGTTGTCCAAAACTCGTTCTTTTCCAATAGAATAACCATGGAAAAGGCAGGAGAGTGGTAAAGTACTGTTTTCTCTAAGTCTGAAGGCTGCCCACACTGTGCCTGTGTGCTGCAGCTTGCATCTTCGCCTTTGGCAAGCTGCCGCTCGCCGATTCTCCCGGAGGCGAAGAAGCGGCTTCTTCGCACACAGAGCATTGTGGCGAGCGCAGGGAGCTCCTGAGAGCGGTTTGTGCCGAAAGAAGCCCGGGACCGGCACTTAGCTTCGGAGAGCTGCGTATCTGCGTCTTCTGCGTGTCTTGCCGCTCTACACTCAGCAAAAAGCTTTTCCACCATATCTTGCAAGGAGAAACTCTGCCAGGAAAGAAAACATCCAAAATCTTGTTCTAAAGCTTGCACGGAGGTCTGCAAAGAGTTTGGCAAGAATGAAAGGTAGTTGTCCAAAACTCGTTCTTTTCCAATAGAATAACCATGGAAAAGGCAGGAGAGTGGTAAAGTACTGTTTTCTCTAAGTCTGAAGGCTGCCCACACTGTGCCTGTGTGCTGCAGCTTGCATCTTCGCCTTTGGCAAGCTGCCGCTCGCCGATTCTCCCGGAGGCGAAGAAGCGGCTTCTTCGCACACAGAGCATTGTGGCGAGCGCAGGGAGCTCCTGAGAGCGGTTTGTGCCGAAAGAAGCCCGGGACCGGCACTTAGCTTCGGAGAGCTGCGTATCTGCGTCTTCTGCGTGTCTTGCCGCTCTACACTCAGCAAAAAGCTTTTCCACCATATCTTGCAAGGAGAAACTCTGCCAGGAAAGAAAACATCCAAAATCTTGTTCTAAAGCTTGCACGGAGGTCTGCAAAGAGTTTGGCAAGAATGAAAGGTAGTTGTCCAAAACTCGTTCTTTTCCAATAGAATAACCATGGAAAAGGCAGGAGAGTGGTAAAGTACTGTTTTCTCTAAGTCTGAAGGCTGCCCACACTGTGCCTGTGTGCTGCAGCTTGCATCTTCGCCTTTGGCAAGCTGCCGCTCGCCGATTCTCCCGCAGGCGAAGAAGCGGCTTCTTCGCACACAGAGCATTGTGGCGAGCGCAGGGAGCTCCTGAGAGCGGTTTGTGCCGAAAGAAGCCCGGGACCGGCACTTAGCTTCGGAGAGCTGCGTATCTGCGTCTTCTGCGTGTCTTGCCGCTCTACACTCAGCAAAAAGCTTTTCCAGCATATCTTGCAAGGAGAAACTCTGCCAGGAAAGAAAACATCCAAAATCTGGTTCTAAAGCTTGCACGCGGGTCTGCAAAGAGTTTGGCAAGAATGAAAGGTAGTTGTCCAAAACTCGTTCTTTTCCAATAGAATAACCATGGAAAAGGCAGGAGAGTGGTAAAGTACTGTTTTCTCTAAGTCTGAAGGCTGCCCACACTGTGCCTGTGTGCTGCAGCTTGCATCTTCGCCTTTGGCAAGCTGCCGCTCGCCGATTCTCCCGGAGGCGAAGAAGCGGCTTCTTCGCACACAGAGCATTGTGGCGAGCGCAGGGAGCTCCTGAGAGCGGTTTGTGCCGAAAGAAGCCCGGGACCGGCACTTAGCTTCGGAGAGCTGCGTATCTGCGTCTTCTGCGTGTCTTGCCGCTCTACACTCAGCAAAAAGCTTTTCCACCATATCTTGCAAGGAGAAACTCTGCCAGGAAAGAAAACATCCAAAATCTTGTTCTAAAGCTTGCACGGGGGTCTGCAAAGAGTTTGGCAAGAATGAAAGGTAGTTGTCCAAAACTCGTTCTTTTCCAATAGAATAACCATGGAAAAGGCAGGAGAGTGGTAAAGTACTGTTTTCTCTAAGTCTGAAGGCTGCCCACACTGTGCCTGTGTGCTGCAGCTTGCATCTTCGCCTTTGGCAAGCTGCCGCTCGCCGATTCTCCCGGAGGCGAAGAAGCGGCTTCTTCGCACACAGAGCATTGTGGCGAGCGCAGGGAGCTCCTGAGAGCGGTTTGTGCCGAAAGAAGCCCGGGACCGGCACTTAGCTTCGGAGAGCTGCGTATCTGCGTCTTCTGCGTGTCTTGCCGCTCTACACTCAGCAAAAAGCTTTTCCACCATATCTTGCAAGGAGAAACTCTGCCAGGAAAGAAAACATCCAAAATCTTGTTCTAAAGCTTGCACGGAGGTCTGCAAAGAGTTTGGCAAGAATGAAAGGTAGTTGTCCAAAACTCGTTCTTTTCCAATAGAATAACCATGGAAAAGGCAGGAGAGTGGTAAAGTACTGTTTTCTCTAAGTCTGAAGGCTGCCCACACTGTGCCTGTGTGCTGCAGCTTGCATCTTCGCCTTTGGCAAGCTGCCGCTCGCCGATTCTCCCGGAGGCGAAGAAGCGGCTTCTTCGCACACAGAGCATTGTGGCGAGCGCAGGGAGCTCCTGAGAGCGGTTTGTGCCGAAAGAAGCCCGGGACCGGCACTTAGCTTCGGAGAGCTGCGTATCTGCGTCTTCTGCGTGTCTTGCCGCTCTACACTCAGCAAAAAGCTTTTCCACCATATCTTGCAAGGAGAAACTCTGCCAGGAAAGAAAACATCCAAAATCTTGTTCTAAAGCTTGCACGGAGGTCTGCAAAGAGTTTGGCAAGAATGAAAGGTAGTTGTCCAAAACTCGTTCTTTTCCAATAGAATAACCATGGAAAAGGCAGGAGAGTGGTAAAGTACTGTTTTCTCTAAGTCTGAAGGCTGCCCACACTGTGCCTGTGTGCTGCAGCTTGCATCTTCGCCTTTGGGAAGCTGCCGCTCGCCGATTCTCCCGGAGGCGAAGAAGCGGCTTCTTCGCACACAGAGCATTGTGGCGAGCGCAGGGAGCTCCTGAGAGCGGTTTGTGCCGAAAGAAGCCCGGGACCGGCACTTAGCTTCGGAGAGCTGCGTATCTGCGTCTTCTGCGTGTCTTGCCGCTCTACACTCAGCAAAAAGCTTTTCCACCATATCTTGCAAGGAGAAACTCTGCCAGGAAAGAAAACATCCAAAATCTTGTTCTAAAGCTTGCACGGGGGTCTGCAAAGAGTTTGGCAAGAATGAAAGGTAGTTGTCCAAAACTCGTTCTTTTCCAATAGAATAACCATGGAAAAGGCAGGAGAGTGGTAAAGTACTGTTTTCTCTAAGTCTGAAGGCTGCCCACACTGTGCCTGTGTGCTGCAGCTTGCATCTTCGCCTTTGGGAAGCTGCCGCTCGCCGAATCTCCCGGAGGCGAAGAAGCGGCTTCTTCGCACACAGAGCATTGTGGCGAGCGCAGGGAGCTCCTGAGAGCGGTTTGTGCCGAAAGAAGCCCGGGACCGGCACTTAGCTTCGGAGAGCTGCGTATCTGCGTCTTCTGCGTGTCTTGCCGCTCTACACTCAGCCAAAAGCTTTTCCACCATATCTTGCAAGGAGAAACTCTGCCAGGAAAGAAAACATCCAAAATCTTGTTCTAAAGCTTGCACGGGGGTCTGCAAAGAGTTTGGCAAGAATGAAAGGTAGTTGTCCAAAACTCGTTCTTTTCCAATAGAATAACCATGGAAAAGGCAGGAGAGTGGTAAAGTACTGTTTTCTCTAAGTCTGAAGGCTGCCCACACTGTGCCTGTGTGCTGCAGCTTGCATCTTCGCCTTTGGGAAGCTGCCGCTCGCCGATTCTCCCGCAGGCGAAGAAGCGGCTTCTTCGCACACAGAGCATTGTGGCGAGCGCAGGGAGCTCCTGAGAGCGGTTTGTGCCGAAAGAAGCCCGGGACCGGCACTTAGCTTCGGAGAGCTGCGTATCTGCGTCTTCTGCGTGTCTTGCCGCTCTACACTCAGCAAAAAGCTTTTCCACCATATCTTGCAAGGAGAAACTCTGCCAGGAAAGAAAACATCCAAAATCTTGTTCTAAAGCTTGCACGGGGGTCTGCAAAGAGTTTGGCAAGAATGAAAGGTAGTTGTCCAAAACTCGTTCTTTTCCAATAGAATAACCATGGAAAAGGCAGGAGAGTGGTAAAGTACTGTTTTCTCTAAGTCTGAAGGCTGCCCACACTGTGCCTGTGTGCTGCAGCTTGCATCTTCGCCTTTGGGAAGCTGCCGCTCGCCGATTCTCCCGGAGGCGAAGAAGCGGCTTCTTCGCACACAGAGCATTGTGGCGAGCGCAGGGAGCTCCTGAGAGCGGTTTGTGCCGAAAGAAGCCCGGGACCGGCACTTAGCTTCGGAGAGCTGCGTATCTGCGTCTTCTGCGTGTCTTGCCGCTCTACACTCAGCAAAAACCTTTTCCACCATATCTTGCAAGGAGAAACTCTGCCAGGAAAGAAAACATCCAAAATCTTGTTCTAAAGCTTGCACGGAGGTCTGCAAAGAGTTTGGCAAGAATGAAAGGTAGTTGTCCAAAACTCGTTCTTTTCCAATAGAATAACCATGGAAAAGGCAGGAGAGTGGTAAAGTACTGTTTTCTCTAAGTCTGAAGGCTGCCCACACTGTGCCTGTGTGCTGCAGCTTGCATCTTCGCCTTTGGCAAGCTGCCGCTCGCCGATTCTCCCGGAGGCGAAGAAGCGGCTTCTTCGCACACAGAGCATTGTGGCGAGCGCAGGGAGCTCCTGAGAGCGGTTTGTGCCGAAAGAAGCCCGGGACCGGCACTTAGCTTCGGAGAGCTGCGTATCTGCGTCTTCTGCGTGTCTTGCCGCTCTACACTCAGCAAAAAGCTTTTCCAGCATATCTTGCAAGGAGAAACTCTGCCAGGAAAGAAAACATCCAAAATCTGGTTCTAAAGCTTGCACGCGGGTCTGCAAAGAGTTTGGCAAGAATGAAAGGTAGTTGTCCAAAACTCGTTCTTTTCCAATAGAATAACCATGGAAAAGGCAGGAGAGTGGTAAAGTACTGTTTTCTCTAAGTCTGAAGGCTGCCCACACTGTGCCTGTGTGCTGCAGCTTGCATCTTCGCCTTTGGGAAGCTGCCGCTCGCCGATTCTCCCGGAGGCGAAGAAGCGGCTTCTTCGCACACAGAGCATTGTGGCGAGCGCAGGGAGCTCCTGAGAGCGGTTTGTGCCGAAAGAAGCCCGGGACCGGCACTTAGCTTCGGAGAGCTGCGTATCTGCGTCTTCTGCGTGTCTTGCCGCTCTACACTCAGCAAAAAGCTTTTCCACCATATCTTGCAAGGAGAAACTCTGCCAGGAAAGAAAACATCCAAAATCTTGTTCTAAAGCTTGCACGGGGGTCTGCAAAGAGTTTGGCAAGAATGAAAGGTAGTTGTCCAAAACTCGTTCTTTTCCAATAGAATAACCATGGAAAAGGCAGGAGAGTGGTAAAGTACTGTTTTCTCTAAGTCTGAAGGCTGCCCACACTGTGCCTGTGTGCTGCAGCTTGCATCTTCGCCTTTGGCAAGCTGCCGCTCGCCGATTCTCCCGGAGGCGAAGAAGCGGCTTCTTCGCACACAGAGCATTGTGGCGAGCGCAGGGAGCTCCTGAGAGCGGTTTGTGCCGAAAGAAGCCCGGGACCGGCACTTAGCTTCGGAGAGCTGCGTATCTGCGTCTTCTGCGTGTCTTGCCGCTCTACACTCAGCAAAAAGCTTTTCCACCATATCTTGCAAGGAGAAACTCTGCCAGGAAAGAAAACATCCAAAATCTTGTTCTAAAGCTTGCACGGAGGTCTGCAAAGAGTTTGGCAAGAATGAAAGGTAGTTGTCCAAAACTCGTTCTTTTCCAATAGAATAACCATGGAAAAGGCAGGAGAGTGGTAAAGTACTGTTTTCTCTAAGTCTGAAGGCTGCCCACACTGTGCCTGTGTGCTGCAGCTTGCATCTTCGCCTTTGGCAAGCTGCCGCTCGCCGATTCTCCCGGAGGCGAAGAAGCGGCTTCTTCGCACACAGAGCATTGTGGCGAGCGCAGGGAGCTCCTGAGAGCGGTTTGTGCCGAAAGAAGCCCGGGACCGGCACTTAGCTTCGGAGAGCTGCGTATCTGCGTCTTCTGCGTGTCTTGCCGCTCTACACTCAGCAAAAAGCTTTTCCAGCATATCTTGCAAGGAGAAACTCTGCCAGGAAAGAAAACATCCAAAATCTGGTTCTAAAGCTTGCACGCGGGTCTGCAAAGAGTTTGGCAAGAATGAAAGGTAGTTGTCCAAAACTCGTTCTTTTCCAATAGAATAACCATGGAAAAGGCAGGAGAGTGGTAAAGTACTGTTTTCTCTAAGTCTGAAGGCTGCCCACACTGTGCCTGTGTGCTGCAGCTTGCATCTTCGCCTTTGGCAAGCTGCCGCTCGCCGATTCTCCCGGAGGCGAAGAAGCGGCTTCTTCGCACACAGAGCATTGTGGCGAGCGCAGGGAGCTCCTGAGAGCGGTTTGTGCCGAAAGGAGCCCGGGACCGGCACTTAGCTTCGGAGAGCTGCGTATCTGCGTCTTCTGCGTGTCTTGCCGCTCTACACTCAGCAAAAAGCTTTTCCACCATATCTTGCAAGGAGAAACTCTGCCAGGAAAGAAAACATCCAAAATCTTGTTCTAAAGCTTGCACGGGGGTGTGCAAAGAGTTTGGCAAGAATGAAAGGTAGTTGTCCAAAACTCGTTCTTTTCCAATAGAATAACCATGGAAAAGGCAGGAGAGTGGTAAAGTACTGTTTTCTCTAAGTCTGAAGGCTGCCCACACTGTGCCTGTGTGCTGCAGCTTGCATCTTCGCCTTTGGGAAGCTGCCGCTCGCCGATTCTCCCGGAGGCGAAGAAGCGGCTTCTTCGCACACAGAGCATTGTGGCGAGCGCAGGGAGCTCCTGAGAGCGGTTTGTGCCGAAAGAAGCCCGGGACCGGCACTTAGCTTCGGAGAGCTGCGTATCTGCGTCTTCTGCGTGTCTTGCCGCTCTACACTCAGCAAAAAGCTTTTCCACCATATCTTGCAAGGAGAAACTCTGCCAGGAAAGAAAACATCCAAAATCTTGTTCTAAAGCTTGCACGGAGGTCTGCAAAGAGTTTGGCAAGAATGAAAGGTAGTTGTCCAAAACTCGTTCTTTTCCAATAGAATAACCATGGAAAAGGCAGGAGAGTGGTAAAGTACTGTTTTCTCTAAGTCTGAAGGCTGCCCACACTGTGCCTGTGTGCTGCAGCTTGCATCTTCGCCTTTGGCAAGCTGCCGCTCGCCGATTCTCCCGGAGGCGAAGAAGCGGCTTCTTCGCACACAGAGCATTGTGGCGAGCGCAGGGAGCTCCTGAGAGCGGTTTGTGCCGAAAGAAGCCCGGGACCGGCACTTAGCTTCGGAGAGCTGCGTATCTGCGTCTTCTGCGTGTCTTGCCGCTCTACACTCAGCAAAAAGCTTTTCCAGCATATCTTGCAAGGAGAAACTCTGCCAGGAAAGAAAACATCCAAAATCTGGTTCTAAAGCTTGCACGCGGGTCTGCAAAGAGTTTGGCAAGAATGAAAGGTAGTTGTCCAAAACTCGTTCTTTTCCAATAGAATAACCATGGAAAAGGCAGGAGAGTGGTAAAGTACTGTTTTCTCTAAGTCTGAAGGCTGCCCACACTGTGCCTGTGTGCTGCAGCTTGCATCTTCGCCTTTGGGAAGCTGCCGCTCGCCGATTCTCCCGGAGGCGAAGAAGCGGCTTCTTCGCACACAGAGCATTGTGGCGAGCGCAGGGAGCTCCTGAGAGCGGTTTGTGCCGAAAGAAGCCCGGGACCGGCACTTAGCTTCGGAGAGCTGCGTATCTGCGTCTTCTGCGTGTCTTGCCGCTCTACACTCAGCAAAAAGCTTTTCCACCATATCTTGCAAGGAGAAACTCTGCCAGGAAAGAAAACATCCAAAATCTTGTTCTAAAGCTTGCACGGGGGTCTGCAAAGAGTTTGGCAAGAATGAAAGGTAGTTGTCCAAAACTCGTTCTTTTCCAATAGAATAACCATGGAAAAGGCAGGAGAGTGGTAAAGTACTGTTTTCTCTAAGTCTGAAGGCTGCCCACACTGTGCCTGTGTGCTGCAGCTTGCATCTTCGCCTTTGGGAAGCTGCCGCTCGCCGAATCTCCCGGAGGCGAAGAAGCGGCTTCTTCGCACACAGAGCATTGTGGCGAGCGCAGGGAGCTCCTGAGAGCGGTTTGTGCCGAAAGAAGCCCGGGACCGGCACTTAGCTTCGGAGAGCTGCGTATCTGCGTCTTCTGCGTGTCTTGCCGCTCTACACTCAGCAAAAAGCTTTTCCACCATATCTTGCAAGGAGAAACTCTGCCAGGAAAGAAAACATCCAAAATCTTGTTCTAAAGCTTGCACGGGGGTCTGCAAAGAGTTTGGCAAGAATGAAAGGTAGTTGTCCAAAACTCGTTCTTTTCCAATAGAATAACCATGGAAAAGGCAGGAGAGTGGTAAAGTACTGTTTTCTCTAAGTCTGAAGGCTGCCCACACTGTGCCTGTGTGCTGCAGCTTGCATCTTCGCCTTTGGGAAGCTGCCGCTCGCCGATTCTCCCGGAGGCGAAGAAGCGGCTTCTTCGCACACAGAGCATTGTGGCGAGCGCAGGGAGCTCCTGAGAGCGGTTTGTGCCGAAAGAAGCCCGGGACCGGCACTTAGCTTCGGAGAGCTGCGTATCTGCGTCTTCTGCGTGTCTTGCCGCTCTACACTCAGCAAAAAGCTTTTCCACCATATCTTGCAAGGAGAAACTCTGCCAGGAAAGAAAACATCCAAAATCTTGTTCTAAAGCTTGCACGGGGGTCTGCAAAGAGTTTGGCAAGAATGAAAGGTAGTTGTCCAAAACTCGTTCTTTTCCAATAGAATAACCATGGAAAAGGCAGGAGAGTGGTAAAGTACTGTTTTCTCTAAGTCTGAAGGCTGCCCACACTGTGCCTGTGTGCTGCAGCTTGCATCTTCGCCTTTGGGAAGCTGCCGCTCGCCGATTCTCCCGGAGGCGAAGAAGCGGCTTCTTCGCACACAGAGCATTGTGGCGAGCGCAGGGAGCTCCTGAGAGCGGTTTGTGCCGAAAGGAGCCCGGGACCGGCACTTAGCTTCGGAGAGCTGCGTATCTGCGTCTTCTGCGTGTCTTGCCGCTCTACACTCAGCAAAAAGCTTTTCCACCATATCTTGCAAGGAGAAACTCTGCCAGGAAAGAAAACATCCAAAATCTTGTTCTAAAGCTTGCACGGGGGTGTGCAAAGAGTTTGGCAAGAATGAAAGGTAGTTGTCCAAAACTCGTTCTTTTCCAATAGAATAACCATGGAAAAGGCAGGAGAGTGGTAAAGTACTGTTTTCTCTAAGTCTGAAGGCTGCCCACACTGTGCCTGTGTGCTGCAGCTTGCATCTTCGCCTTTGGGAAGCTGCCGCTCGCCGATTCTCCCGCAGGCGAAGAAGCGGCTTCTTCGCACACAGAGCATTGTGGCGAGCGCAGGGAGCTCCTGAGAGCGGTTTGTGCCGAAAGAAGCCCGGGACCGGCACTTAGCTTCGGAGAGCTGCGTATCTGCGTCTTCTGCGTGTCTTGCCGCTCTACACTCAGCAAAAAGCTTTTCCACCATATCTTGCAAGGAGAAACTCTGCCAGGAAAGAAAACATCCAAAATCTTGTTCTAAAGCTTGCACGGGGGTCTGCAAAGAGTTTGGCAAGAATGAAAGGTAGTTGTCCAAAACTCGTTCTTTTCCAATAGAATAACCATGGAAAAGGCAGGAGAGTGGTAAAGTACTGTTTTCTCTAAGTCTGAAGGCTGCCCACACTTTGCCTGTGTGCCGCAGCTTGCATCTTCGCCTTTGGGAAGCTGCCGCTCGCCGATTCTCCCGGAGGCGAAGAAGCGGCTTCTTCGCACACAGAGCATTGTGGCGAGCGCAGGGAGCTCCTGAGAGCGGTTTGTGCCGAAAGAAGCCCGGGACCGGCACTTAGCTTCGGAGAGCTGCGTATCTGCGTCTTCTGCGTGTCTTGCCGCTCTACACTCAGCCAAAAGCTTTTCCACCATATCTTGCAAGGAGAAACTCTGCCAGGAAAGAAAACATCCAAAATCTTGTTCTAAAGCTTGCACGGGGGTCTGCAAAGAGTTTGGCAAGAATGAAAGGTAGTTGTCCAAAACTCGTTCTTTTCCAATAGAATAACCATGGAAAAGGCAGGAGAGTGGTAAAGTACTGTTTTCTCTAAGTCTGAAGGCTGCCCACACTGTGCCTGTGTGCTGCAGCTTGCATCTTCGCCTTTGGGAAGCTGCCGCTCGCCGATTCTCCCGGAGGCGAAGAAGCGGCTTCTTCGCACACAGAGCATTGTGGCGAGCGCAGGGAGCTCCTGAGAGCGGTTTGTGCCGAAAGAAGCCCGGGACCGGCACTTAGCTTCGGAGAGCTGCGTATCTGCGTCTTCTGCGTGTCTTGCCGCTCTACACTCAGCAAAAAGCTTTTCCACCATATCTTGCAAGGAGAAACTCTGCCAGGAAAGAAAACATCCAAAATCTGGTTCTAAAGCTTGCACGGGGGTCTGCAAAGAGTTTGGCAAGAATGAAAGGTAGTTGTCCAAAACTCGTTCTTTTCCAATAGAATAACCATGGAAAAGGCAGGAGAGTGGTAAAGTACTGTTTTCTCTAAGTCTGAAGGCTGCCCACACTGTGCCTGTGTGCTGCAGCTTGCATCTTCGCCTTTGGCAAGCTGCCGCTCGCCGATTCTCCCGGAGGCGAAGAAGCGGCTTCTTCGCACACAGAGCATTGTGGCGAGCGCAGGGAGCTCCTGAGAGCGGTTTGTGCCGAAAGAAGCCCGGGACCGGCACTTAGCTTCGGAGAGCTGCGTATCTGCGTCTTCTGCGTGTCTTGCCGCTCTACACTCAGCAAAAAGCTTTTCCACCATATCTTGCAAGGAGAAACTCTGCCAGGAAAGAAAACATCCAAAATCTTGTTCTAAAGCTTGCACGGGGGTCTGCAAAGAGTTTGGCAAGAATGAAAGGTAGTTGTCCAAAACTCGTTCTTTTCCAATAGAATAACCATGGAAAAGGCAGGAGAGTGGTAAAGTACTGTTTTCTCTAAGTCTGAAGGCTGCCCACACTGTGCCTGTGTGCTGCAGCTTGCATCTTCGCCTTTGGGAAGCTGCCGCTCGCCGATTCTCCCGGAGGCGAAGAAGCGGCTTCTTCGCACACAGAGCATTGTGGCGAGCGCAGGGAGCTCCTGAGAGCGGTTTGTGCCGAAAGGAGCCCGGGACCGGCACTTAGCTTCGGAGAGCTGCGTATCTGCGTCTTCTGCGTGTCTTGCCGCTCTACACTCAGCCAAAAGCTTTTCCACCATATCTTGCAAGGAGAAACTCTGCCAGGAAAGAAAACATCCAAAATCTTGTTCTAAAGCTTGCACGGGGGTCTGCAAAGAGTTTGGCAAGAATGAAAGGTAGTTGTCCAAAACTCGTTCTTTTCCAATAGAATAACCATGGAAAAGGCAGGAGAGTGGTAAAGTACTGTTTTCTCTAAGTCTGAAGGCTGCCCACACTGTGCCTGTGTGCTGCAGCTTGCATCTTCGCCTTTGGGAAGCTGCCGCTCGCCGATTCTCCCGGAGGCGAAGAAGCGGCTTCTTCGCACACAGAGCATTGTGGCGAGCGCAGGGAGCTCCTGAGAGCGGTTTGTGCCGAAAGAAGCCCGGGACCGGCACTTAGCTTCGGAGAGCTGCGTATCTGCGTCTTCTGCGTGTCTTGCCGCTCTACACTCAGCCAAAAGCTTTTCCACCATATCTTGCAAGGAGAAACTCTGCCAGGAAAGAAAACATCCAAAATCTTGTTCTAAAGCTTGCACGGGGGTCTGCAAAGAGTTTGGCAAGAATGAAAGGTAGTTGTCCAAAACTCGTTCTTTTCCAATAGAATAACCATGGAAAAGGCAGGAGAGTGGTAAAGTACTGTTTTCTCTAAGTCTGAAGGCTGCCCACACTGTGCCTGTGTGCTGCAGCTTGCATCTTCGCCTTTGGGAAGCTGCCGCTCGCCGATTCTCCCGGAGGCGAAGAAGCGGCTTCTTCGCACACAGAGCATTGTGGCGAGCGCAGGGAGCTCCTGAGAGCGGTTTGTGCCGAAAGAAGCCCGGGACCGGCACTTAGCTTCGGAGAGCTGCGTATCTGCGTCTTCTGCGTGTCTTGCCGCTCTACACTCAGCCAAAAGCTTTTCCACCATATCTTGCAAGGAGAAACTCTGCCAGGAAAGAAAACATCCAAAATCTTGTTCTAAAGCTTGCACGGGGGTCTGCAAAGAGTTTGGCAAGAATGAAAGGTAGTTGTCCAAAAACTCGTTCTTTTCCAATAGAATAACCATGGAAAAGGCAGGAGAGTGGTAAAGTACTGTTTTCTCTAAGTCTGAAGGCTGCCCACACTGTGCCTGTGTGCTGCAGCTTGCATCTTCGCCTTTGGGAAGCTGCCGCTCGCCGATTCTCCCGGAGGCGAAGAAGCGGCTTCTTCGCACACAGAGCATTGTGGCGAGCGCAGGGAGCTCCTGAGAGCGGTTTGTGCCGAAAGAAGCCCGGGACCGGCACTTAGCTTCGGAGAGCTGCGTATCTGCGTCTTCTGCGTGTCTTGCCGCTCTACACTCAGCCAAAAGCTTTTCCACCATATCTTGCAAGGAGAAACTCTGCCAGGAAAGAAAACATCCAAAATCTTGTTCTAAAGCTTGCACGGGGGTCTGCAAAGAGTTTGGCAAGAATGAAAGGTAGTTGTCCAAAACTCGTTCTTTTCCAATAGAATAACCATGGAAAAGGCAGGAGAGTGGTAAAGTACTGTTTTCTCTAAGTCTGAAGGCTGCCCACACTGTGCCTGTGTGCTGCAGCTTGCATCTTCGCCTTTGGGAAGCTGCCGCTCGCCGATTCTCCCGGAGGCGAAGAAGCGGCTTCTTCGCACACAGAGCATTGTGGCGAGCGCAGGGAGCTCCTGAGAGCGGTTTGTGCCGAAAGAAGCCCGGGACCGGCACTTAGCTTCGGAGAGCTGCGTATCTGCGTCTTCTGCGTGTCTTGCCGCTCTACACTCAGCAAAAAGCTTTTCCACCATATCTTGCAAGGAGAAACTCTGCCAGGAAAGAAAACATCCAAAATCTTGTTCTAAAGCTTGCACGGGGGTCTGCAAAGAGTTGGGCAAGAATGAAAGGTAGTTGTCCAAAACTCGTTCTTTTCCAATAGAATAACCATGGATAAGGCAGGAGAGTGGTAAAGTACTGTTTTCTCTAAGTCTGAAGGCTGCCCACACTGTGCCTGTGTGCTGCAGCTTGCATCTTCGCCTTTGGGAAGCTGCCGCTCGCCGATTCTCCCGGAGGCGAAGAAGCGGCTTCTTCGCACACAGAGCATTGTGGCGAGCGCAGGGAGCTCCTGAGAGCGGTTTGTGCCGAAAGAAGCCCGGGACCGGCACTTAGCTTCGGAGAGCTGCGTATCTGCGTCTTCTGCGTGTCTTGCCGCTCTACACTCAGCAAAAAGCTTTTCCACC